>NC_056746.1:72028870-72068531 GCF_019279795.1 Protopterus annectens | reverse complement strand
CATTACACACCTACACAGCATTGTAATTCCGAAGCATCACCTGCATATGCGACTGTGCACCCAACCCAGCTAGCAGCCTTGCGCAGCTACACACCTACACACAATGAGCATACCTGAAATGTAGTAGGAAGTATTGTCCTAGGCAGTGCCACGTGGGCAAATATGTACCCCACATGTTAACATCCCACCTCAGGTACAGATATCCAAATGGCTGCATGTGAATGTGTCGGCAGAATGTGGACATCCCACATGTGGTATGGACCTGTCGAAACCCCATAGGCTTGCACATGCCACAGTGCCCATAACTGTACACATCTGGACAAGGCGGTATGTTCAGCCACCGTACCGATGATTAGCTATGCAGACATGTCAAACACAACACATATGGTGGAACATTTGCCTACCAAACAGGACGCCCTAACAGGGTGCCACAGGCACAGAAGGGGAAGGTGGGACATCACATGTTGAGAGTAGCATTGCCGGACGGCCAAACACCCACGGCCAGCAAGGACGGAATAACATGTATATGCCTGGATGGATGGGTATGTCATAGCATGGGAATAGGCCAAGCTATCCACCATAATAGCCATGTGTACCACATACAAACAGCCAGTAACACGCAGTAGTAATGCATGAAGGCATACACGACTGTGGGAATAGCACAGGACATATGGCACGTGCCAAGTGTCGATGCATGACACAAATGTCCAGGATGAGGCCCCCTGCAAAGAGGAACATGTGCCAACCCCACCTCCCACAGATGTACCGGCAGTGAAAACACATGCCAAACACACACCAACACTACCGTCCATCCCACAACAGCAACGGAGGCTGGTCAAAGACCACCATGACGTGCGCACAAACAGGGACACGTGTAACCATTGCCTTAACACCCCCCTTAGGCCAAAGAATAATAGAATGGACATATGCATGTAATGCTGTGAAGGATGTGTGGTAGTCCTCAGTATCACAGAGGTAGGTACACAGATACACTGTAATCAACCGTGATGTATGTGCACTGTAGACAGCATACCTGCAGGTAATACATAGTTCAATCACGTGCCACAGAAATATACACATAAGAATGAGGATAGGGGATAGACAAGTGTGAATGGGACAAACTATGAACATAGGTTCATAGGTCCATAGGTACAGAGTAGGCTATCTACCCAAGGACAGCCATAACCCTAGGCCATAGTTAGGTTTTCTTTGCCAATCCTCCGGTCCGGAGATAAAATGCCTATTATATTGCTGTACCTCTGTCAAGCAGTGACAATGATGTAATCCCAGGGGTATATCTGCAATCCCCCATCCAACGGAAAAGATCCCCCTCGAACAAGGCTAGCAAGGTTCTCTGCCTCACATGTACTGTGATGTAGTTCCACAGCATAGTGAGTGTCTGGGTGATGTATGTGTCACTCCAACACATTCTATTAATGACCGTGTCAAGGTTCATGTCACCTGCCCTTGTGGTTCTGAGGGATGTAGATCCAGTAGGTGAAGCATAGTCATCAAATATGGGTCAACATGGCCTCGTATGTCAGGCACAGGTCACCACTGAACAAGAGGTATGTGACTGAATGGAGCAGGAGTCCTTACAGTGGGGCAGCATAACACAAATCCCTGACACCCTGCATCTGTCTGACGATGAACCTATGGGGCCTTCCCAGCTGCTGTAGGTGTCGGGTCAGATACCTTCCGAATGGGGCAATGTACTCAATAATAGGTGTAACGAGTAATGAGTACAAGGAGACGATGACCTACCGTGATCTAAATGTGAATCCCTGCACGATCAGGTGGGCAATGTAGAAGTTCTACCGAACCACGATAGCAACGTGTGTGTCGAACGAATGGTGACTGACAACCTGGGTCCCCAGATCCCTGGTAATTCCCCCCGTGCTCAGTGGACTGCCACCCATATGGCGGACAGGGGTGACCTCGTACTTCCCGATGGGTATGACTATGCATTACCTGGCATTCAGCTGTAGGCCATGTCCCTGACAGCAGATATCCATATCTGTGAGGCCCCTTTGAAGGATATCTGTGTCAGATGTCCGTCCCACTATGGCACCCGGTTCGCAGTCATCTACAAACAATGTCAGCCATAACACCCCTGTGTGTGCTTGTACTGTGGAAATGTAGATGTAGAAAAAGAGTGGACCCAGGGCAGAGCCCCGTGGGACACCGCCTGTGACAGGCAGTAAGTCTGACATGCTGCCAGCAACTATGACCACGTGGGTTGTGTCACCTAGCCAGTTTGCAACCCATCCTGCGATGTACATGTTCACATCCAAGCCGATGGGTTTATCAATGATACCCGAGGGGGGTATTGTGTTGAAGGCCTTTGCCAGGTCGAGGTAGGCTGTTTGGACTGCATGACCCTCATCAATGGCCTCGGTGACTGTCCCTAAAACGTCAACCAGGATTTAAACGCATGATCCGCCCCTGACCAAGCCAAACTGGGTTGGATGCAAAGTATGCAGGTCCCCTATGTCGTCATCTATGGGCCGCAGTATGATCCTTCCCCATGTCTTTGCAGATAAGTCTTCTCATGCTAATGGGATGGTAATAACCAGGGTCAGTGGAGGCACAGGCCCTGTGAAGTGGGACTACAGTCGCCGTGCGCCACAACTTGGGTACGTTACCCGAGGTGAGGCTAAGAATAAACAGCTGTCCTAACTGTGGGTCTAATTCCTCAATGAGATCACGGAGTACACAGTCGGGACACCAGCTGGTCCCATGGATGCTGTGTTCACTACCTTGGAGAGAGCATGTCCCACCCGTGCGTTACAGAACATTCGGGGGCCACAATCCGCTGGTACAGACATCTCTCCATGTGGGGGGGGGTGGAGATGTCTTCACCGAACCTGTCAGCCAGTATGTTGGCAATGTGTGTATGTTCAGTAAACTCCACATCATTGTGAACCCAGTCAGAGCATATCTGGGAGTTACCTCCCAGGTGTCCAGCATAGCAAATGAAGGCCGTATGATTGTCTGTCGGTTCCTTGGAGATATATCTGTGGAACCTGCCACGGACTATGTCATGAGAGCCTGTAGCTCTTCACATATAATGAGCAAGGGTGTCATACCTCACAAGGAGTCTGCTCTGCCTTGTAGTAGCCACCTCCTCTCGTTGTACAGCTTGTGTATGGCTGGGGTACACCACACTGGATGCTTGGCATTGGTACAATGACCCACAGTTGAGTAAGGGAATGCCTGATCCATGCAGTCCTGTAGGTGCCGGTAGAAGGCATATGTAAGTGATGCAGTGGCTTGAGTAATGTTGACCACTGGCTCAGGGTCCTTAAAGGAGACCACAGTAGTGTTTAGAATTGTGAATTCGGCCTTTGAGAAAGCCATGTGTATGGTAACAGGCACCACCCACAGCATCGTATGTCAATAGCAGAAGCCATTGTCCAAATAACAGATTAACTTTAGTATTAAAATATGTATTATTATTCATTTAGTGATATGTGACTGCTAATTACACTTGCAAATGGCCGGTAAGACCGGGCCAAAGTGCTCGTGATTTACCTGTTATGGTGGTGTCATTCTGACAATAAAGTGGCGATACTTCCCTACTGGGACCTCTGGGAATTATTTAAAGCAGTTGTTAACCTGCATCATTGGATGTACACCATTTGGTTCCGGTTTTGGAAAACCTGGTTTCCGTAGCACTACACACTATGGGTAGTCAAGCAGACATCCGCGATTGGGGAACATACAGCAGCAGTCAAAACCACTGGCCACATGGACACAGTCCGACAAGCTCTACACTTTACATATGCACATTGGTGTCCATTGTAGGACCCAAAAATCATCCCGTACGGAATACCATCCAGCGACAGTCGTGACCACGGCACAGCTAGACATATGCACCACCAGCATGTTTAATGTTGATGACAAGTGTCCATGTAATGCAGGACATATGAACAGAAAACCCCAGACTGCCGAGTCCATAGACATTCGTCCACATCCCAGTCCCGCACACATGAAGGATGTGCAATGGGTACTGTCGAGTGTTGCAGCCATGGGATCCTGGGTATGCAGAAACGGGGCTTGGTGTTGTTTGGCAGATAAGCCGTTGTCCCGCCCCGTGGGAGGGATGTGGGTATAGCACATGCCTTACCCCCCACTAATAATGCAAAACATCCACCGGAGAATGCTAAATGCAGCTGTGAAATGTGTACAGCCCTATACCAGTGTCCAGTAGGCATTTCCCATGGACGGACAAATGTACGGCCAAGATGGCATCCATAACTGCAAACCCGGTGGAATTACACAGCTGCAGGAAGGCATAACACAGGAAATACAGGTGGGAACTACAGTGGACACTCCCCATACAAAGTCGGACCGCCGTGTGAATACCGGCGTACGCAGCACTCAATCTGCCAGCACCAAAATGGGGATTACTCGCTGCCATGCTGCGGAACAAATGGGCGACCTGTGGAACACATACTAATGGCACACCAACAACGTCAACTAGGAAGTTCAGTCAAAACCACCCGCCAGATGGACACAGTCCAACAAGTTCTACACTTTACATATGCACATTGGTGTCCATTGTAGGACCCAAAAATTGATACCTATGGAACATCATATAGCTGTTATCGTTCAACCAGAAGAAGCGACAGCCATGACTACGGCACAGCTAGACATATGCACCACCAGCGTTATTACGGTTGATGACAAGTGTCCATGAAATGCAGGATATATGCACAGAAATCCCCAGAGTTCCGAGTCAGGAAATACAGATGGGAATGACAGTAGATACTCCCCATACAAAGTCAGACCGCCGTGCGAATACCGGCGTACACAGCACTCAATCTGCCAGCAACAACATGGGGATTACTCGCTGCCATACTGCAGAACAAATGGGCGACCTGTGGAACACATACTAATGGCACACCAACAGCGTCAACTAGGAAGGTCATAGGATGTTTAAACACTGGCGTTCCCGCTTATAAAGAACATCCTTCAATGAATTAATAGGTTCTACATGTTCTGGCTGTGTTATATTGACAATACAGTGGCGTATATGTCCTACTGGGACTTCTGAGGATTAGTTAAAGCAGTTGCCAACCTGCAGCATTAGATTAACACCATTTGGGTTAATTGTAGAAAAACATGGGTTTCGTAGCACTACATAATATGGGTAGTCAAACACACATCCGCGATTGGGGAACATACAGCAGCAGTCAAAACCACTGGCCAGATGGACACAGTCCAACATGTTCTGCACTTTACATATGCACATTGGTGTCCATTGTAGGACCCCAAAAATGTATCCGTACGCAATGTCAACCGGCTGCGATCGAGAGACCCAGATGAAGTGACAGCCGTGACTATGGCACAGCTAGATATATGCACCACCAGCGTGTTTAAGGTTGATGACAAGTGTCCATGAAATGCAGGACATATGAATAGGACTCCTCAGATTGCCGAGTCCATAGACGTGCATCCACATCCCATTCCCGCACACATGAAGGATGTGCAATGGGTACCGTCGAGGGTTGCAGCCATGGGATCGTGGGTATGCAGAAATGGGTCTCGGTGTTGATTGGCAGATGATCCATTGTCCCACCCCGTGGGTATAGCATATGCGTTACTCCGCACTAATAATGCAAATCATCCACCGGAGAATGCTAAATGCAGCTGTGAAATGTGTACAGCCCTATACCAGTGTCCATTAGGCAATTCCCATGGATGGACAAGCGCACGCCAAGATGGCACCCATAACTGCAAACATGGTGGAATTACACAGCTGTAGTAAGGCATAACACAGGGAATACAGATAGGGACTACAGTAGAGACTCCACATATAAAGTCAGACCACCGTGCGAATACCGGCGTACACAGCACTCAATCTGCCAGCAAGAGAATGGGGATCACTCGCTTCCATACCGCGGAACAAATGGGTGACCTGCGGAACACATACTAATGGCACACCAACAACGTCAACTAGGAAGGTTATAGGATGGTTAAGCTATGGCGTACCCACATATAAAGAACATCCTTCAATGAATTAATAGGATCTACATGTTTTGGTCATGTTAATTTGACAATACAGAGGCGGGAATGTCCTAATGGGACAGCTGCGGATTAGTTAAAGCAATTGTTAGCCTGCATCATTGGATTTACACCATTTGTGTTCAGTGTAGAAAAACCCGGTTTACATAGCACTACATAATATGGGTACTCAAACAGACATCCGTGATTGCTGAACATACAGCAGCAGTCAAACCCACTGGCCAGATGGACACAGTTCAACAAGTTCTACACTTTACATATGCACATTGTTGTCCATTGTAGGACCCCAAAAATGTATCCGTACGCAATGTCAACTGGCTGCGATCGAGAGACCCAGATGAACTGACAGCCGTGACTACGGCACAGCTAGATATATGCACCACCAGCGTGTTCACGGTTGATGACAAGTGTACATGAAATGCAGGACATATGAATAGGACTCCCCAGATTGCCGAGTCCATAGACATGCGTCCACATCCCATTCCCGCACACATGAAGGATGTGCAATGGGTATTGTCAAGGGTTGCAGACATGGGATCATGGGTATGCAGAAATGAGGCTCGGTGTTGATTGGCAGATAATCCGTCATCCCGCCCCGTGGGAGGGATGTGGGTATAGCACATGCGTTACTCCCCACTAATAATGTAAACCATCCACCGGAGAATGCTAAATGCAGCTGTGAAATGTGTACAGCCCTATACCAGTGTCCAGTAGGCAATTCCCATGGACGGACAAACGTACGACCAAGATGGTCACCCATAACTGCAAACCCGGTGTAATTCCACAGCTGCAGTAAGGCATAACACAGAAAATACAGATAGGGACCACAGTACACACCCCCCATACAAAGCCAGACCACCGTGCGAATACCGGCGTAGACAGCACTCAATCTGCCAGCAAGAAAATGGGGATCACTCGCTTCCATACTGCGGAACAAATGGGCGATCTGCGGAACACATACTAATGGCACACCAACAATGTCAACTAGGAAGGTTATAGGATGGTTAAGCTATGGCGTACCCACATATAAAGACCATCCTTCAATGAATTAATAGGATCTACATGTTATGGTGGTGTTATTTTGACAATACAGTGGCAGATATTTCCTATTGTGACTTCTGAGGATTATGTACAGCAGTTGCTAACCTGCATCTTTGGATGTACACCATTTGGTTTCAGGTTTGAAAGACCTGGATGTCATAGCACTACATAATATGTGTAGTCAAACACACATCCGCGATTGGGGAACATACAGCAGCAGTCAAACCCACTGGCCAGATGGACACAGTCCAACAGGTTCTACACTTTACATATGCACATTGGTGTCCATTGTAGGACCCAAAAATTTAACCCTATGCAATAGAAACGTGATGGAGCGAGCGATGCTGAAGGAGTAACAGCCGTGACTACGGCACAGTTAGATATATGCACCACCAGCATGTTTAAGGTTGATGACAGGTGTCCATGAAATGCAGGACATATGAGCAGAAATACCCATATGGCCGAGTCCATAGAAGTGCGTCCACATCTCAGTCCCGCACACATGAAGAATGTATAATGGGTACCGTCGAGGGCTGCAGCCATGGGATTGTGGGTATGCAGAAATGGGGCTCGGTGTTGTTTGGCAGATAATCCGTTGTCCCGCCCCGTGGGAGGGATGTGGGTATAGCACATGCCTTACCCCCCACCAATAATGCAAATCATCCACCGGAAAATGCTAAATGCAGCTGTGAAATGTGTACAGCCCTATACCAGTGTCCAGTAGGCATTTCCCATGGACGGACAAACGTACGGCCAAGATGGCACCCATAACTGCAAACCCAGTGGAATTACACAGCTGCAGGAAGGCATAACACAGGAAATACAGGTGGGAACTACAGTGGACACTCCCCATACAAAGTCGGACCGCCGTGTGAATACCGGAGTACGCAGCACTCAATCTGCCAGCACCAAAATGGGGATTACTCGCTGCCATGCTGCGGAACAAATGGGTGACCTGTGGAACACATACTAATGGCACACCAACAACGTCAACTAGGAAGTTCAGTCAAAACCACCCGCCAGATGGACACAGTCCAACAAGTTCTACACTTTACATATGCACATTGGTGTCCATTGTAGGACCCAAAAATTGATACCTATGGAACATCATATAGCTGTTATCGTTCAACCAGAAGAAGCGACAGCCATGACTACGGCACAGCTAGACATATGCACCACCAGCGTTATTACGGTTGATGACAAGTGTCCATGAAATGCAGGATATATGCACAGAAATCCCCAGAGTTCCGAGTCAGGAAATACAGATGGGAACGACAGTAGATACTCCCCATACAAAGTCAGACCGCCGTGCGAATACCGGCGTACACAGCACTCAATCTGCCAGCAACAACATGGGGATTACTCGCTGCCATACTGCGGAACAAATGGGCGACCTGTGGAACACATACTAATGGCACACCAACAGCGTCAACTAGGAAGGTCATAGGATGTTTAAACACTGGCATTCCCGCTTATAAAGAACATCCTTCAATGAATTAATAGGTTCTACATGTTCCGGCTGTGTTATATTGACAATACAGTGGCGTATATGTCCTACTGGGACTTCTGAGGATTAGTTAAAGCAGTTGCCAACCTGCAGCATTAGATTAACACCATTTGGGTTAATTGTAGAAAAACATGGATTTCGTAGCACTACATAATATGGGTAGTCAAACACACATCCGCGATTGGGGAACATACAGCAGCAGTCAAAACCACTGGCCAGATGGACACAGTCCAACATGTTCTGCACTTTACATATGCACATTGGTGCCCATTGTAGGACCCCAAAAATTTATCCATACGCAATATCAACCGGCTGCGATCGAGAGACCCAGATGAAGTGACAGCCGTGACTATGGCACAGCTAGATATATGCACCACCAGCGTGTTTAAGGTTGATGACAAGTGTCCATGAAATGCAGGACATATGAATAGGACTCCTCAGATTGCCGAGTCCATAGACGTGCATCCACATCCCATTCCCGCACACATGAAGGATGTGCAATGGGTACCGTCGAGGGTTGCAGCCATGGGATCGTGGGTATGTAGAAATGGGTCTCGGTGTTGATTGGCAGATGATCCGTTGTCCCGCCCCGTGGGAGGGATGTGGGTATAGCATATGCGTTACTCCGCACTAATAATGCAAATCATCCACCGGAGAATGCTAAATGCAGCTGTGAAATGTGTACAGCCCTATACCAGTGTCCATTAGGCAATTCCCATGGATGGACAAACGTACGGCCAAGATGGCACCCATAACTGCAAACATGGTGGAATTACACAGCTGTAGTAAGGCATAACACAGGGAATACAGATAGGGACTACAGTAGAGACTCCACATACAAAGTCAGACCACCGTGCGAATACCGGCGTACACAGCACTCAATCTGCCAGCAAGAGAATGGGGATCACTCACTTCCATACCGCGGAACAAATGGGTGACCTGCGGAACACATACTAATGGCACACCAACAACGTCAACTAGGAAGGTTATAGGATGGTTAAGCTATGGCGTACCCACATATAAAGAACATCCTTCAATGAATTAATAGGATCTACATGTTTTGGTCATGTTAATTTGACAATACAGAGGCGGGAATGTCCTAATGGGACATCTGCGGATTAGTTAAAGCAATTGTTAGCCTGCATCATTGGATTTACACCATTTGGGTTCAGTGTAGAAAAACCCGGTTTACGTAGCACTACATAATATGGGTACTCAAACAGACATCCGTGATTGCTGAACATACAGCAGCAGTCAAACCCACTGGCCAGATGGACACAGTTCAACAAGTTCTACACTTTACATATGCACATTGTTGTCCATTGTAGGACCCCAAAAATGTATCTGTACGCAATGTCAACCGGCTGCGATCAAGAGACCCAGATGAACTGACAGCCGTGACTACGGCACAGCTAGATATATGCACCACCAGCGTGTTCACGGTTGATGACAAGTGTACATGAAATGCAGGACATATGAATAGGACTCCCCAGATTGCCGAGTCCATAGACGTGCGTCCACATCCCATTCCCGCACACATGAAGGATGTGCAATGGGTATCGTCAAGGGTTGCAGACATGGGATCATGGGTATGCAGAAATGAGGCTCGGTGTTGATTGGCAGATAATCCGTCGTCCCGCCCCGTGGGAGGGATGTGGGTATAGCACATGCGTTACTCCCCACTAATAATGCAAACCATCCACCGGAGAATGCTAAATGCAGCTGTGAAATGTGTACAGCCCTATACCAGTGTCCAGTAGTCAATTCCCATGGACGGACAAACGTACGACCAAGATGGTCACCCATAACTGCAAACCCGGTGTAATTCCACAGCTGCAGTAAGGCATAACACAGAAAATACAGATAGGGACCACAGTACACACCCCCCACACAAAGCCAGACCACCGTGCGAATACCGGCGTAGACAGCACTCAATCTGCCAGCAAGAAAATGGGGATCACTCGCTTCCATACTGCGGAACAAATGGGTGATCTGCGGAACACATACTAATGGCACACCAACAATGTCAACTAGGAAGGTTATAGGATGGTTAAGCTATGGCGTACCCACATATAAAGACTATCCTTCAATGAATTAATAGGATCTACATGTTATGGTGGTGTTATTTTGACAATACAGTGGCAGATATTTCCTATTGTGACTTCTGAGGATTATGTACAGCAGTTGCTAACCTGCATCTTTGGATGTACACCATTTGGTTTCAGGTTTGAAAGACCTGGATGTCATAGCACTACATAATATGTGTAGTCAAACACACATCCGCGATTGGGGAACATACAGCAGCAGTCAAACCCACTGGCCAGATGGACACAGTCCAACAGGTTCTACACTTTACATATGCACATTGGTGTCCATTGTAGGACCCAAAAATTTAACCCTATGCAATAGAAACGTGATGGAGCGACGCTGAAGGAGTAACAGCCGTGACTACGGCACAGTTAGATATATGCACCACCAGCGTGTTTAAGGTTGATGACAGGTGTCCATGAAATGCAGGACATATGAGCAGAAATACCCATATGGCGAGTCCATAGACGTGCATCCACATCCCATTCCCGCACACATGAAGAATGTATAATGGGTACCGTCGAGGGCTGCAGCCATGGGATCGTGGGTATGCAGAAATGGGGCTCGGTGTTGTTTGGCAGATAATCCGTTGTGGGAGGGATGTGGGTATAGCACATGCCTTACCCCCCACCAATAATGCAAATCATCCACCGGAAAATGCTAAATGCAGCTGTGAAATGGGTACAGCCCTATACCAGTGTCCAGTAGGCATTTCCCATGGATGGACAAACGTACGACCAAGATGGCACCCATAACTGCAAACCTGGTGGAATTACACAGCTGTAGTAAGGCATAACACAGGGAATACAGATAGGGACTACAGTAGAGACTCCACATACAAAGTCAGACTGCCGTGCGAATACCGGCGTACACAGCACTCAATCTGCCAGCAAGAAAATGGGGATCACTCGCTACCATACTGCGGAACAAATGGGTGACCTGCGGAACACATACTAATGGCACACCAACAATGTCAACTAGGAAAGTCATAGGATCCTTAAACTATGGCGTTCACGCTTATAAAGAACATCCTTCAATGAATTAATAGGATCTACATGTTTTGGTTGTGTCATTTTGACAATACAGTGGTGGAAATTTCCTAATGGGACATCTGAGGATTAGTTAAAGCATTTCCTAGCCTGCATCATTGGATTTACACCATCTGGTTTCAGTTTAGAATAACCTGGTTAATGTAGCACTACATAATATGGGTAGCAAGCAGACATCCGCGATTGGGGAACATACAGCAGCAGTCAAACCCACTGGCCAGATGGACACAGTCCAACAAGGTCTACACTGTACATATGCACATTGGTGTTCATAGTAGGACCCCAAAGATTCATCCGTACGCAATGTCAACCAGCTGCGATCGAGAGACCCAGAAGAACTGACAGCCGTGACTACGGTACAGCCAGACATATGCACCCCCAGCGTGTTCAAGGTTGATGACAACTGTCCACGGAATGCAGGACATATGAACAGAAATTCCCAGATTGTAGAGTCCATAGAGGTGCGTCCACATCCCATTCCTGCACACATGACGGATGTGTAATGGGTACCGTCGAGGGTTGCAGCCATGGGATCCTGGGTATGCAGAAACGGGGCTCGGTGTTGTTTGGCAGATAATACGTTGTCCCGCACCGTGGGAGGGATGTGGGAGTAGCACGTGCCTTACTCCCCACTAATTGTGCAAAGCATCCACTGGCTAATGCTAAATGCAGGTGTGAAATGTGTACTGCTCTATACCAGTGTCCAGTAGGCAATCGCCAGGGATGGACAAGCGTAGGACCAAGATGGCACCCATAACTGCAAACCTGGTGGAATCACACAGCTGCAGTGAGGCATAACACAGGAAATACAGATAGGGACTACAGTAGACACTCCCCATACAAAGCCAGACCACTGTGCGAATACCGGCGTACACAGCACTCAATCTGCCAGCACCAAAATGGGGATCACTCGCTTCCATACCGCGGAACAAATGGGTGACCTGTGGAACACATACCAATGGCACAATAACAACGTCTGCTAGGAAAGTCATAGGATGGTCAAACTATGGCGTTCCCACCTATGAAGAACATCCTTCAGTGAATTAATAGGATTAATGTCAATTGACCATGGAATACACCTAATCAACATCAAAGACCCGCTGGCACCTTATGGCACACAATCCAAATCACACATAGGTAGATGAAACAGTCAACGTAGACATTGTCCACGACAGGTCACAAATGGTATACAAAGGTTACTTCATAGACATGTAAGCGCTTTCACCCGTAGGCTCCGTGAGACTTACACATAACATAGAAGCATCCAGGCTTTAAATATCCCCCCTTACACTTTCATTTGTTACTTTCTCAGCAAACAATGAACATGTAACCACAGCATAGAAAGCACAGACGCAATGTTAACTACACACACATATATTAACATCTCAGAAAACATCCGATTAACACATGTATTATATGATATTGTACTATGCCTAATACTCATCAATCAAAGATCTAACAATATATATAGAAGATATGCATATCATATCACTGTAATACAGTGGTACAGAACTGAAAGAGTGGACAAATGTGTGTTAACTCTACATCTGTACCTAAACTACATTCCTGTTACGGGGGTTTAATCCACCTGCTTCTCAAAAGAGGCCTCATCAGTGTTCCATCGGTCAGCCCTGGTGTGTGGCCAACCCTCCACCTAATAATCCATCTAAATCCGCATTCTATAGCATACCTGATGAGGTCCCCCCTCTGGTATTATAACCTAGCCGTCGTAAAACACCGAATGTAGACGTATGCCTTGTGATGTGCTCATAGCCGGCCGTAGGCATACGCCAATCCTGCGGCTGCCCAGGGCGCCGCACTAGTAGGGCCACCTGTCTAGTAGGTGTGTCATGTAGGTATACCAAGATGGGGGCACCATGTGTTGTGGTGGTGGGTGCCATGGAGCCCTACAGCCTAGGGCAGCAGTCGATCTAAGGCCGCTGCCGTAGGAGGGTAATGCGGTCTGCAGGTATGTGCAGACGTGCACATGAAACAGCGGTCCACAAGGATTACCCATAGTGGCGACACCTGCACAGATGGCTATAGCGGGACACACATACGGCCATGCATACAGCACAGGTAGACATACACACACCATAACTAGGCAATTACACACAAGGTTTATGGCGTGTACGGGTACAGTGTCAGTACAGCAAGGATAGCTGTCTGCCACGATATCCAGCTGATGTCTTTAGGGTGTTCTGGAATACGGACGGTGCATGGACAATGAGTGGATATGCATCGTACCACAGTTGTATGTGTCAGCCATGCAAATATGCGATACATGGGAAAGACAGCTGTCCATGCAAGAGCAGCACTACGGGCACAACATAGGTACGTAGATATACAATGACAGAGATACAGATGGACACATGTGGCAAGCCCGTGAGTGTAACGTACACAGCACCACCCCACCACACCATAGCAGGGTGCACGTGGAGAACACGCTACGGAGGTCGCCAACCACAGCAGGCACACAAGCAGTACACGAGCTGCGTCTCACCATCCACAAACACAGGGATGGCGGCAGGATATGAGTGTTCTGCGGAAACCTCAAAGCCATACCCTATGAACCCATGCAGCTGGGAGCATGGACATACACACACATGTGGCAGGCATGGTGATTGACCACACCCCCACATACCCAACCGCACAAAAGTATGACACAGGTATGGAATGCGCTACGTGGACCACTGAACACACCACCGTCAGAGGCACATGTACAGGTGGGTGACAACATCCGTAAAGGAAGGCCGCTGATAGCCAAGGTATGTGTTGCGAAGCGTCTAAAAGCATGTTCATCTGCAGAGGCAGCTGGAAACACACACACACACACAGGGAAGGGCTGAGAGTCGAACCTACGCCTACCTACATGAACTCACTACAGCATGAAGCATTTACAGAACGCGCTACCGAGATTACTGAGCACAGCGCTGTCAGAGGCATACTTCTAGGCGGGTGACATCACCCGTAAGGGAATAGCTGGCAATAGCCAAGGTATGTGTTGCGAAGCGTCTAAAAGCATGTTCATCTGCAGAGGCAGCTGGAAACACACACACACACACACACACACACACACACACACAGGGAAGGGCCGAGAGTCGAACCTACGCCTACCTACATGAACTCACTACAGCATGAAGCATTTACAGAACGCTACCGAGATTACTGAGAACAGCTGTCAGAGGCATACTTCTAGGCGGGTGACATCACCCGTAAGGGAATAGCTGGCAATAGCCAAGGTATGTGTTGCGAAGCGTCTAAAAGCATGTTCATCTGCAGAGGCAGCTGGAAACACACACACACACACACACACACACACACACAGGGAAGGGCCGAGAGTCGAACCTACGCCTACCTACATGAACTCACTACAGCATGAAGCATTTACAGAACGCGCTACCGAGATTACTGAGCACAACGCTGTCAGAGGCATACTTCTAGGCGGGTGACATCACCCGTAAGGGAATAGCTGGCAATAGCCAAGGTATGTGTTGCGAAGCATCTAAAAGCATGTTCATCTGCAGAGGCAGCTGGAAACACACACACACACACACACACAGGGAAGGGCCGAGAGTCGAACCTACGCCTACCTACATGAACTCACTACAGCATGAAGCATTTACAGAACGCGCTACCGAGATTACTGAGAACAGCGCTGTCAGAGGCATACTTCTAGGCGGGTGACATCACCCGTAAGGGAATAGCTGGCAATAGCCAAGGTATGTGTTGCGAAGCGTCTAAAAGCATGTTCATCTGCAGAGGCAGCTGGAAACACACACACACACACACACACAGGGAAGGGCCGAGAGTCGAACCTACGCCTACCTACATGAACTCACTACAGCATGAAGCATTTACAGAACGCGCTACCGAGATTACTGAGCACAGCGCTGTCAGAGGCATACTTCTAGGCGGGTGACATCACCCGTAAGGGAATAGCTGGCAATAGCCAAGGTATGTGTTGCGAAGCGTCTAAAAGCATGTTCATCTGCAGAGGCAGCTGGAAACACACACACACACACAGGGAAGGGCCGAGAGTTGAACCTACGCCTACCTACATGAACTCACTACAGCATGAAGCATTTACAGAATGCGCTACCGAGATTACTGAGAACAGCGCTGTCAGAGGCATACTTCTAGGTGGGTGACATCACCCGTAAGGGAATAGCTGGCAATAGCCAAGGTATGTGTTGCAAAGCGTCTAAAAGCATGTTCATCTGCAGAGGCAGCTGGAAACACACACACACACACAGGGAAGGGCCGAGAGTCGAACCTACGCCTACCTACATGAACTCACTACAGCATGAAGCATTTACAGAACGCGCTACCGAGATTACTGAGAACAGCGCTGTCAGAGGCATACTTCTAGGCGGGTGACATCACCCGTAAGGGAATAGCTGGCAATAGCCAAGGTATGTGTTGCGAAGCGTCTAAAAGCATGTTCATCTGCAGAGGCAGCTGGAAACACACACACACACACACACACACACACACACACACAGGGAAGGGCCGAGAGTTGAACCTACGCCTACCTACATGAACTCACTACAGCATGAAGCATTTACAGAATGGGCTACTGAGATTACTGAGAACAACGCTGTCAGAGGCATACTTCTAGGTGGGTGACATCACCCGTAAGGGAATAGCTGGCAATAGCCAAGGTATGTGTTGCGAAGCGTCTAAAAGCATGTTCATCTGCAGAGGCAGCTGGAAACACACACACACACACAGGGAAGGGCCGAGAGTCGAACCTGCGCCTACCTACATGAACTCACTACAGCATGAAGCATTTACAGAACACGCTACCGAGATTACTGAGCACAGCGCTGTCAGAGGCATACTTCTAGGCGGGTGACATCACCCGTAAGGGAATAGCTGGCAATAGCCAAGGTATGTGTTGCGAAGCGTCTAAAAGCATGTTCATCTACAGAGGCAGCTGGAAACACACACACACACACACACACACACACAGGGAAGGGCCGGGAGTCGAACCTACGCCTACCTACATGAACTCACTACAGCATGATGCATTTACAGAATGCGCTACCGGGATTACTGAGCACAGCACTGTCAGGAGGCATACCCCTAGGTGGGTGGTATCATCTGCAGAGGCAATGCGGCCGATAGGGAATGAAGACAGAGTGCGCAGTCACACAGCCTGTTACCATCCCAAGGTGGCCGTACAGTAACACGGTAGTGCTGCAGTCGGGAATACCAACTAACTATGGAGCAGTACATCACGACATGAATACGGGATGCACCACATGACAGTATACCCTATGAGAGGGCATCCGGCGTGCAGGATGTAGGCAGCCAATGTGGCATGACAGCCACATATGAGTCACCTGGATGGTCACCATGGCTATGCAGGATGTCATTGGCCATGGCTACACGCCTAGTAGCAGACATCGGTGCCGACTGTCGTGTGTACCCCCGACAGGTGTACTGGCCATGCCTCTCACACCTAGCGGTTGCGAAGGGGAGACAGACATGCTCACGGGGTATCAATGCAGTCGGCCGCGGTGTGCACTGTACTGTGTGTCCATCTACACAGCTGCTTACTGGGCATGCTCAGACACTTAGAATCGGCACAGTGCAGACATGCATACACATGGGGGCGGCATGGGAGGCAGACTGTGGACCGTCGTGTGTCCAGCCACACAACAGCAACCCGGCCATGCCACAGATGTGGCAGTTGCGAAGGGGAAACAGGCATGCATCCGGGGTATCAATGCAGATGTGCGTGGTGTGCACTGTACTGTGTGTCCATCTACACAGCTGCTTACTGGGCATGCTCAGACACTTAGAATCGGCACAGTGCAGACATGCATACACATGGGGCGACGGCATGGGAGGCAGACTGTGGACCGTCGTGTGTGTCCAGCCACACAACAGCAACCCGGCCATGCCACAGATGTGGTGGTTGTGAAGGGGAAAAAGGCATGCACCCAGGGTATCAATGCAGACGGGCGCGGTGTGCACTGTACTGTGTGTCCATCTACACAGCTGCTTACTGGGCATGCTCAGACACTTAGAATCGGCACAGTGCAGACATGCATACACATGGGGCAACGGCATGGGAGGCAGACTGTGGACCGTCGTGTGTGTCCAGCCACACAACAGCAACCTGGCCATGCCACAGACGTGGCAGTTGCAAAGGGGAAACAGGCATGCACCCGGGGTATCAATGCAGATGGGCGCGGTGTGCACTGTACTGTGTGTCCATCTACACAGCTGCTTACTGGGCATGCTCAGACACTTAGAATCGGCACAGTGCAGACATGCATACACTTGGGGTGACGGCATGGGAGGCGAAATGTGGACCGTCGTGTGTGTCCACCCACACAACAGCGACCCGGCCATGCTCACACACGTAGTATGTGCTACGCGCCGTCCGGCATGCAGACGGAGTGCACACACCGCAAGTCACGGCCAGGTAAACCCGTACACACGCGCAGGGTGGACACACATGCAGTCCTGCGTACACACAGATGACAGCACAGGCACCACGGGTGCAGGCTGAACATGTACACACCGAAGTGAACACTGTAGCTGCTATGCCAGCACCATGTCATCGGTGCAGCAGTATGCCTCACGGTCCAGAAACTGCATGTGACATATGTCCAGAAGACTATGTGGTGGTGTCGTCCGTCGTGCAGAGTACACATGTACTATCAATGATCCCACAGGTGTGATGTAGTCCACCCGTGCGGTATACATGGACAGGCATGCTCCACACATGCCACGGGCCTGACACAGGTATGACACATGACTGCAGCTGTACCACAGTGAAACAATGTCCGGATATGTCACATATGTGGTTTCCAGGCTGTGTGCATGGACTGCACGCAGGACACATCTGAAAGCCTGTGATGTACCACATGCATGACACAGGCGTCTGTGATAATACACACATAAAGGGAAGGCGGACACATGTCTGTGGTATGCACCCCCTACAGGGTGTAGCGGTGTTCACAGGGACACATACCCTTGTACAGTTTGCCTGTGACAGCTGTGATACCAAACCACAGTCCATGTTCCATGTATGTTGAAACACATGTCACAATGTAGCAATGCATACACACATGGCAACAGGGGATACATGTGACACGTGTACTGTGCATGGTGCAGCCATGCAGGGGCGGTGTCTGGTGTCCATAACACAGTTGCAACCCCCTCCCACATGCATACCCATCATGGGGGCCATCATATGGTGGCATAGTAGCAGTTGGGTTTACACCATTTGTTTAAACACCTGTCCACATGCATGTGTGCAGGTGCTGGTCACAGGTGTGTCACACACCATCCTACCCTGCCATGTGCATACAGTCCGCTATGTCGCCTTTACATGACAGCGCTGCCATGATGCATACCCATCGGCCATGCGTGATCGACCATATGTCACATTGCCACTGTAACCCCTACCACCTCCCAAATGCAGATATTGGCACAGCTGCGGATACAGTGGTAGTACGCAGGATGCACCACATACCGCTGCACGCCTGCACAAATCCCATGTAGCGGGTGTGGCATTCCTAGCACCAACATGTGTGCAGGAATGTGTGCCCATGTATGCCACAGATCGGGGAACTATGTGCCACGTGCCACACATCACTGTACACCATGGTAGAGCTCTGTACCTACCTCAGTGTGGGGTGCACCGATGTGGATGGTGTAGTACATGCAACACGTCATCCCTCCGTGTAGACATGTGTGGCCACCACCATGTCAGTGTGTCAACATGTGTGTATGTCTGCTGCCTGTTGAGAGGGTGTATGCAGATATCGTGTTGTGACTGGACACTGACCACACAGGGTGACCATCCCGTAGTGGTGCTGCATTGTACAGCCCTGTCATTTCCATACCTGTGAGCCTTACTGGCCACCTGTGCAAGACCACCCCTGTGACATGGCGCGTCGGTGCATTGTCTTGTGAGGGTGCCGACCACACAGACAGGTGTCCCCATCTGCACACAATGGTGTGTGTGCCATAGAGGTGTACGCCCCGCGAATGCGGGAATATTCCTATACCGGTACAGCATCCGACTGTCGAACACTGTGCACCACAGCTGACAGGTGACACCTGCAGTCAGTAGCCAGCACACTGCGTACGACACCTGCAGAATGTCACCATACCTGTACTGTGTCATGCCATGTATGTGATGTCTCTGTCCACCGTAGCCTGTGGCACCGACCACAGGCGTCAGGTGCAGTATATGTGTGGACATGTGCGTCATGTACCGTGTAAGCAACGTTACACTGTATCCGGCTCCGTGCTCCGCAGGTTTATGTGTATGACCTCTCTTCTTGCAATCCCGACTGTCTGTTCTCTATATCACAAAAGCTCTGCACCTGCTCCCATAGTATTCCTACATAGATAAAGTACATGTATACTAAATGGAGTACTACACTGTCCTAGAATCCCCTTGTGTGCCCACTTCCCTATAGGTGCCTTCTGACCCAGTTACACAGCAAATGCATTCACATCCTCTGGCATGTCAACGGGTCAATTGCTAGCGACCTCTCCTGTTCAGATGGTGAATCTGGGCGTCCTGGCCACTGTTACAGGTGCCTCATGGACACGGACAAGCCGCACCTCCCCCAATGAACATAATACATGTGACAGATGCAACTATATAGCCAGACAGGGGGCTGTGCTCTCTCAAACCATGACCGGCAAGACCACGCGGGAGGGGAAGGACACCATGCACACCACATACCCAGTGTCACATGTGACTATCGCAAATGCTAATCAAACACATGAACACACTAAGACATACCTGGAGGCACTGTAGGACATGTCACGAACCTAACGAGCCCTCTGAAGCAGACACACAAGCTACTGCCTCCACAAGACATGGGACATGCAACACATAGTTCTCAACGTCAGTGTGCTAAACTGGCAGAGCCCCAAAGGCGACACACACACTGCCAGACACACCTGTAATGGGTGACGCCACTGCCAGACACACCGACGTCCCACCCACCATACTGAACAAGGGAATGATCACAGTAGGCTGCCTGCGGGCTGGAATCGCCACATAACACACGCACTCAGGTCACTCCGCAGCATGTACAGGTATGGCGGTCATTGCCCATGCTGGTGACAGCGACTGGTGGCATACCACCCTGGGATACATTACAGGAGACATAGAGGGCCACTCAGATTGTGTAGCCCAGGCGGCATGTCCCTGACCCTGGGCAGTATCCCACCCTCATCAAGTATGATGCCACTATACTGGCTCAATGTGGTCACCCTTGATAATGTGCCTCGTTACCGGTGTCAGTCTGAGGGGATCCAGATTCCTCATACCTGGGATGACATGCTTGGCACGCCACGGCCCTTCGCATGGTATGGCTCGCAGCTGTCGCCCCTGGTCTTCAAGGGTTTGGCGAAGGCACCTGCCACCCCCACAGTGCTCACTGCAGGCACGGCTGGAATGATAAACCTACCACCCTACACTACAAACCTGGAGAACACACAGGATAATACTGCTCGCTGCCAGTGGTCTACGGCCAAGCTGCACACCCTCAAATGCCCTCCTCAGTATGGAGGACATCGATGTCAGTGCTGTGACTGAAACATTGATCAGGGCTGCTGAGAGCACCCCAGCACTATCGGGTCATACCCCATATAATGCGTTCAGGACCATAACCCGGACCTAACACAGAAGGAGGGAGTCTCCATTTCCATGAAGGATACACACACCTCCATGTTGGCAGAGATGCACGTAGCAGCGTGGAATATCCAGGTGCAATTAACCATGGTTAGGACTGCCCTACAGTTTGTTGCATGCTACAGACCACCCTCCCAAACCCAGGATACCTGCACAGCCTTCCTGAAGACACTGGTGAGTGTGAATGCTCTCACAACACCGTCATATTGGGTGACATCAACCACCCATACATAGCCCGGGAACATTACCCAGGACACAACACCCTACGCCATAGGTCCCAGGTGTTCATACACCTGACTGCTGTGGAACAACCATGCACCATACCCACATGGGGGGGACGTATACCAGTTCTGATCATCACACATGGGGACGCTATGCTCCACACAGGATGTACATCCCTCAATGGTGATGTCAGACCATATAGTGACTCCACTGGTGATCCGCATCCTGCACCCAACACCGGCATGGGAGACCACAGTGATGACCTCTCCACAGCGAACCACACACGTCATACGAATGGTGTGGTACCCTACAAGGCCTCCATGCCAGTGGTAAACACAGGCCACACTGCTGAAACCCTTACAAATGCCTTCTATGAGCACCCCCAGGGATGTCTGCACCAAGCGATCCTGATAACATCAGGACCTTGTCCACCGAAGGCAGGCACATGGTCTGGTGGACCCCAGCCATTGACAAACTGTACAAGAGTTGGAGCTAATACATGACAGAGCAATATCAGTACCAGGGAAGGCATCACTGATTAATACCGGCGTTAACATACGATCACACATACAATCATCCAAGGCCGCTTGTGGGAGTGGTACTGCATAGGACACATAACACAACCATAGGGCCTTCCTTAGCTGTGGTAGGGACATGGGTGGGAGCACACAGTCATGGCCGGAATTACTCCAGAATGGTACGATGATCACTGAACCCACAGACATTGTCAACAAACCAGCGGACATGTTCCATGCATACATCTACCCACCCCCAAGAGGGGACGTATCCATCCCACCAGAGTCTAGCCTCCCAAACATCCCGTATGCCCAGGAGAGATCTGATATCTGTTAAGCGGTGAACACAGCACCAATGGGACCAGATGGTGTCCCTGGCTGTGTGCTACACAACCTCATTGAGGCCCTCGACCTGCACATAAGGCCGCTGTTTCATCTTAGGCTTACTACGGGCTAGGTCCCGCTGGATGGCATATGGCAACTGTGGTCCCACTACACCAGGGTAGTGCTCTTATGGACTGTAGACATCCCTGCCCTATCAGCTTGACAAGCCTTGTCTGCAAAGCTGTGGGGAGGTCCATACTGGAGCCCATAAATACAGACAGTGGTGTACAGCCAATACCGGAACATACCCACATCGATTTCGTCAAGGGCAGATCCTGCCTCCCAAACTTGCTTGACCTGTCTGGAGGGGTCACTAAGGCCATTGATGGGGGTACGTCGGTTTGCACAGACTACCATGACCTGGCGGGAGCGTTCAAACAACACTCCACGTGGGCATCATGGAAAGGCTCACCAGCGTACATGTGGAGACATATGTCACACGATGGTTTGCCAACTGGATGGAGGTCACACCACACAGGGTTTGTGTTCCTGGTGCCATGTCAGACTCCAAGCTGGTCTCGAGTGGAGGCCCACAGGGCTCAGTCCTGGGCCCCCTCCTGTTCGGCATTCAACCTTCCAATGTGCATGCAAACATAGGGGGATTGTGGCAGACAAGGTATGCAGATGACTGCACACCGGCCACCATACTCAACACCCCATCAGACACGGACATCCACCTGGGGCCTCATAGAAATGGATAACTGGTGCCAGAGCCATGGCCTGATGCTACATGCCAGGAAAGGTGCAGACCTACCCAGTGGGAAGGACATGTTCACCCCGACTTACCATGTAGGTGGTAATCCATTAAACATGGTGGACGTGTTCAGGGACATGGGTACCACACCTGTCGGTAACCTCTGTCGACACTCACATTGCCAATGTGGTTGGGAAGACATTCCACTGTGGCCACCTGGTCAGGAAGGAATCACATCCACATCAGGGGAGTTCATTGTACCCTGTACTCTTCACACATCAGACCAATGATTGCGTACAACGCCACATCTGGGATGTACCTAACCTGACACCTGCAGCACTCGGAAGGACCACAAACGTTCCACAACACAGGGATAAAGGTGCTGCGACATGTGTCACACGCTGCCCGACCAAGGGGACTCCGGCTGTATACCTTCCCAGCACGTCTGCTCTGTGGTGATCTGTGCCTGACATACACGGCCATGTCCGACCTGGGTGACATGGACATGTTCCACCTCCTAGGCTCCAAGCAAACACGGGCACAGAAGCAACTGACAGAAACCTCAACACGGACATAAATAGGACATGCTGGGGGGACAGGGTCAACGCCCAGAGACCCCCTACAACATGGAAAGGATTCCCAGCCCATGTGAAGCAGAGCCCCTGACTGACTTTGTCCAAGAGTAATCCTGACGTGTGGATGTGTGATCGTAGGTATGCGCCAGGCATCATCTCTGTGTCACTGCTGGACAGAGGGACAGCGGACCGATGGATGTGGTATCCTCATCCTAAGGGGTGGTGACAGCCACACACACTCTGGCTATGCTTACACATGCCGTAGGGCACATAGCCTGGTATGTACCTATGCGCCTATGTACCTATTTAGGGGTCCATGCAGGTTGCGGGTACCTGTGGTATGCTGATATTGCCAGATGTGCCTGTGGGTACCCACAGCTACGTGGGGACTGATAACAGTGCTCCCAGTAGGCACATGCAAGTACACCATATTTGGCATACAGGTTAACTGAACCAACATGGTGCTACACATGTAACCGCCATACCGTGTACACAGATCAATGTATGCTGCACCTGCACTACATGGTATGTCTGCTGCATGATGTCAGTACATGACCCACGTCACATACGCACCTGTCACCTGTCATACACAACCACTGCAACATACACATCGCGTACTATGCGGACACAGGTATCACATACACCTCTCACTATCTTGTCCACCCTGTGCATCAGAATATGTTTGCATAACCGTGCACCGATGGTGTGGATCACGGTGCTGCGGCAGAGGCTTCATCATATGCACAGGGTGATATGTGTGCCAGGGGCATAGGCTGTACCAATGGATGACATCATGTGTGTGTGTAAGGGCCTGTGCATTTACTGGGCATGACTGTGCAGAATGCATGTGGATGTGGTGGAGCCCTACAGTTGTGTCTGCTGTGTGTGGGTATGTGTGTACACAGTTCGGCCATCTGTGATGCCTACACGGGGTATACTTGGCAGCCCCAGACTGTACAGTGCAGGTTGTATGGCTCACTGTGTCCGCCTGCGTCCACGTGACCCGTGCCTGCCTGGGGTCGCACGGGCACTACCGGGTGGAGGTATGGAGTGACCATTCTCCGATGACACATGTCCGCTGGAACCGTGTCCATGCTGGGACCATCCAGGGCCACGTCCACGTGGCCTGCTGTGTCCTGGTGTGGTTGGTGTAGCACCAGCTGCACTGCTGCTGCTACCAGCACTGTGTGAGTGGGCATGAGAGGTGGCACGCACCGTCGACCTGCACTAGGTGGTGTTGCTGGCCTATGGCCACGTGTCCTACGCCTCACCCCTACCAGGTGTTCCAGCACAGACAGCTCACGCTCGCGGATTGACATGCCTCGGTCGAGGATTCCAACCATCTCACCTAATCTCCTATCCAGAACATCGGCAAGCTGCTGTTGAGCATTCGCCAATGACTGGATGTTCTCATTTAAGGAACGGATTGCGGCCCTCTGCAGCCTCTGCCCTTCTTGGTTCTGCCGTTCGGCGCGTGCCTGTGCCGCCATTACAGTCTGAAACATGCGTCTGGTGATACCAGCTGCTGCACCCTGTACGGCAGGTGCATGTCTACCAGTGCTCCTCCTACGAGCAGCACCAGCCACATGCCTGTGTGGCACATCACCAGTCATTACACTGGCAACATGGTGTGTACCCGCACCTTCTGTAGCCACCACACATTCCTGCTCGGTGCCAACAGACGCTGACTGTCCTTCCTCTATGGGCAACGGTGATGTGGTATGTGTCGGCATCTGAACCGTGTGCGGGGATGAAGGGGACATAGGTGGGATGTTAACCAATGGCACAGCTTCTGCCCGTGATGACCCTGCCTGTGCCTCATGCACATGGTCATCACCGCTAGTATCTGTGGGGACACTAGCATCAGATGGACCGCAGGAGGGGAACGCACCTACAGCACCTGTGAATACAAAGACATACTGTAAGTTACATTACACACACGCAGACACACACACAGACACACACACGCAGACACACACACAGACACACACACACACACATGCGGACACACACGCTGACATACACACGCAGACACACACACATGCAGACACATCATGCATGTGATATTGCAGGTGGCATGCAGCATTCCCACACCACAGCTCAGTGAATGCAGCCCAGACATTAATAGTGGTAGTATGCATACTGCCCTGGGGTGCACACTACATCAAGCAGGTGTCTTTCAGTAGGCTTGCAGTACACACATTCATGGTAGTTTGCATGCATCACCGTGATACACCGTGTGGCCACGGGCGGGTTAACAGTACACATGGCTGGCGTCACTATGTCATGTACACCGCAAACATGTGCGGTAACATGTGGACATGTGACAATGGTGTCCCACCACATGCACCACATCAAAACGGATGTCACAGTGCAGTGTTATGTGTACAGGCTACAGATAGAATGCATGTGTAACAAGGATGTCTGTGCAGGTGTGGTTGGTGTGAGCTGTGTACATAGCTGTACAGTGGGGAGTACGGGCACTGTGCCACTGCATGGCAGCAAGACACAGGTATGTTTCTGTGCGATCGTAACCTGGGCGCATTGCATTGCCATGTCTGCAACACAGTCATGCTGTTCCACAGCACGTATATGGTAGACATTGGTGGCACCTCCATTGGCTGCAGACAGGCATTTCATTTGTCTGGTGTACCACATCAGATGTACAGGGGGTCCACTACAGCTATGATGGCACTATGTGTGGACAGGGTGCAACGGTGACTACCCACTGCGGATGTACTGTGTGGCAACATGCCTGTGGGTATCACCCATGGCCATGTTTGACTGGTTCATGGACAATTGTGTGTGATGGGCATCGTGTACACATCCCTGTGGTGGCCCATGTGACATACACCCGTACTAGTCTGAGGTGTCACATTTCCGAAGGCTATGCAGACATTGTGGATGTCTGCTATGTCATTCGTAGGTCATGTCATGGTGTGACAATGTTGCGGACAGACCACCACGTGCATGGGACATGTCATGTGCCATGTCACAACGTGTGCACCCAATGCAGGGGCATAGGTCACAGTGGTAACACCTGTGTGCTGGCCAGATCACAGCTCACTATGTGGTACTGTGTGCGTACCGCAAAGGCATACCGATGCATACTACACATGCAGCCATTGTAGAACACCTCCACCATTGTATGCATAGCTGACTGCACATATCACACCGATGGGTTATGTGGTATCATGCCGGTCTATACTAACGGTTGTATCTACTGTACATGCATGTGTCGGGTGGTGCAACCTGTATACCGTGACTGGGGCAGACCCAGGTGTGCATGTCATACCTGGACACATGGGGAATATCTATACACTGTAACATGCCTATTACTAGCAACAGTCTCACCTGCGATGGACCCATGTCTGTGCGACACGCCAGAGGTACCTGTATAGGGGCGACACAACAGTATACACATTATCCATTACTATCGCCACGGTAAGCACTGTGCATGTCACATCATGTACCTGTGTGTTAGCATGTGCTATGCACATGTCTGCAAACACAACGTAGCATACTGTAGTATGCAGCTTGTGTGGCCATATACCTGGCATGTGTTGGTACATTATGTGGTGTACTATGACATCCACACCGTCAGTTATCATACAAACATGCAAGACTGACTTACCAGGCAGCTCCAGGCTCGTTGGTTGGGAGACACCCACCTCCACGATGGCAGCGAGTGTTTCTGCATGTTGTTCCCTGGGTGTCCCCAGACTGGCCAGGAGCTCCTCCGTGTGTGTGAGTGGGGGCTGGGTTGGTGGCCCACCACCTGTCCCACCTTGTTGTCTGGCGATTGCGGCACGCTGTTTCGCGTGCCAAATTAGGTCTGTGCAGTGTCTGCGGATCTGCTGGTAGGTGCGGTTGTTGCCGCCCACGTTGTTCACCCTCCTGCGCAAATCCTGCCACACGTCGTCCCGCTGCTGTGCCTGTTGTGGCACATGGCTGAATAGTATATCGTAGTTGTCGTGGAGCAACGGTATTATCACGTCATCCTCCTGGCGGCTGAAGGCTGGCAGCCGGGAACGTGGCATTATCTGTAAGACATAATGATGTTGACAGGTCACATTTACACTGCTGTACTGGCATACTGCTGGACATACGTTGCTATGACATGTACAACATCTGCACAGTAATCTCTGCGATGCATCATGGCAGTGACACAGCCGACGTGTTGCCGTCACACCATTAAGCAGTGGGTTTCATACCATATCTGTGTGTCAACTCATCACACTGTACATGTTGATGGTAGCCTGCTGTGGACATGTGTACCTGCCTGCACCTGTGTCCATATCAGTTGGCACATGTCCCCATGTGACAACAGTTCTACTGTTCACCTGGATGCTGTGTATATGTCACTAGGCATCACGTACGCGGCCATTATGAACGTCAGCGGTGGCACTGCACACATACACATGGACACCTGTACATGCATGTGTTGTGCCATGTACATCTACACAGCACTGTACGGGTGTTGGCCAACCTGCCACGGCTCACCTGTGTTGCACATGTGATACACATGGGACAATGTGTAACCATGTGACATTAGCAGGAAAGGTCATGCATAGCATGTGCGCCGCACGTTGTCCACAGCAACACACAGCACCTGTAACACCACAGGGTGCATCACTGCCACATTACTGCTGTGGGCGGTTGATAGTGAAAGTGCCTTTTGTCCATCGCACCATGTAGGACTGTGATAGCACGTGCAGCCTTGCTGGGCAGGGCTGCATGGTATGGCAGGGTATGTCACATACATGGCACTGGGATGTGACCCACCTGGGGGGTACTGATATTGGCAGGGTGGCTGTCCATTCCATATGTCATTGCTATGTGTATATGGACATTACACATGTCTATCATCATGGTGTGGACACTGGCCTTCTGCAAGGTAGGCTGCACTGCTTGGTGGGGGTGTGTCTGGTGCATGCAGGTATCGCACATCCATGCATACACATTAACCCTGACAGGTGCTATGTGCTGCGATATTGTTCAACACAGTGCTGTATGTGCCCACACACTGCTATCCCGTGCACATGGATGGTTGCCTGGCCTGACATGGGTACCACATATGTCTACATCCAGTGCCTGCTGCCACCCCATGTCAGCTGGTGCACCGCACAGCGCCATCCCTCCCACGGGGAGCGTGGTGTTGGGCACAGCATAGGTATCCATGTATGGGGACAGGGATGTTCACATAGCAGGGGCACTGATGGTATCGTCGATCGGACCATACACGTATGATGCACACCTCACACATACTGCCCATTCAGTATGTTCGCAACACTGACACAGCTATACTGCTAGGCTGGGGACATTCCCAGACGTACATACACAGATGCGTGCACATCTGTCTGTGGCATGGGCTAAACTATTGGTGTGGTTCGGCACATAACGTGTTTGAGTGTGGCTGGCGCAGACCTACTGTGCACATGTCTACACAGTAAGCCTGTTCTACAGTAGCCAGCGGTGATGTGCTGTGCACATATCAAATCTGCACATTGTGTTGGTGTCTGTCTGTCCACGGGCCAGTGGTGGGACACACAGGGGTATTGGTGAACATATATGCATGCCACCCTGTACTGCTGTACTGCTAGCTTCTCGGGTGCTAATGTGTCATAGACATGCACACCTTACCTGAACAGGTGGTAGTGGGTTGCCACCCGTACCCATCTCCTCTTGTGGGTTGCTATCATCCAACACCCTCTTTGTATTGTATGTTCAGGCTATGCACCTGTGTGGGGCATGTGGGCATGCAATGCAGTACTGCGTACCTTTGCACCCATCGCAGAACATGTCACACAGGTACACTGGCAGCCATACACTTCACAGCTTGATGACGGCACAACACGTGTTGTACACACGTAACACATATCCTGTGGGACATGGTCATATGTACAGGCATGTCCAACAGTCACGTACCACTGCTACCCCTACATGACGGATATGCAGGACATGTGGCGGTACAGCAACTGTCACATGTACACGTGCAATGCCCCCTACCTATATGGCGTGGTACTGCCTGTGGGGCATTTTCGTCTGCATCCATGCTATGGCCATAGATGACAGTTGTACATCGATATGTGCAACATACCTCATTTGGTGTTCTCATGGGTGCATGTTCAACATGTCTCCGCATTGTTTGTGTCTGTCACACAGTCATTGTTGTACATGGTTTACATGCCAGCCATGGCGTACTGTGTGTGATTCCAGGTACTTCATTGGGATACCAGCATTGTACATTATCACGGCGTATTCCAGCCATCACATAGCCGTCCTAGCTGACACTGTTATCCAGCCAGTAGGAGGTGTTCCGCCATCTGCACATCGTCACACAGTGCGAGGCGGCTGACACCCATGCTGGGGACAGGGTTCTGACCGCTGTGGATGTGTGTGATGCTGTCGGCGACCATGACTGCGCCTGATGGTCACATCTGGATGTGTAACATTCACAACACACACCTACCTTCACGTAGCAACACATCATCCACAACAATGGACATTCCTGCCAGAACAATGTGTGCAGTATGTCTGTATAACCACTGCAGGCACCACTGGTGGCCCCCAGCATGGCAGCCAACAGCACCAGTGTATATCCCGTGTAACCATGGGTTACACCATTCACAACACACCTGTCTCAGATGACCCTGTTGTGGATCACAGTGCAGTTCCACACATCATGTTACACTATACATCATGCACTGATATGTTGCGGACGTGTGAACGGCTGTGCGACTCAACATATGCACACATGACACATCACCTGGTACAACATGTCTGTCTTACCACACGTTATTGTGACCACCCTGTGATGGCATTGTACAGGCTACGTGGACTGGGACATGTGATGGCTCAAAGGTATATTCACCCTCCGGGTGTGTGTCTAGCCAAGTGTACAGTAGGCAGTGGTCTAAACACAGGGATACTGTACATTGGCCCACTCTGTCACTGCGACTGTTGACTATGCTCATACTGTACTTATACAGGCATGTGGTATCTGACCAGTATGACAGTCCTGGTCGACCACACTACTGTGGCACACATGACCTGCGGACATCTGCCTAGGGTGTGGAGCCCACATGTACATCTTCACATGCTATGCTGCCTCTGCGGTGGTGTCACATGTCTGTCTCCAGCAGGGCTGTAACAGGCAGGCACGGCATGCGGTGATGTGGGACAATGCTTGCACCTTCCACTGTGCTGCACACAAGCAAGGCACACACACTAGTGCACGCCTCACATTTATCTGCGGTGCCTGGGACCTGCCTCCATGCTCTGCACAGCACACCTGCAAGTCCAGATTGTACACGGATCATACCTCCCAGGCACATACCTGGACTGCAACACACACAGGTGAGGAGATCCCACATCACACAATGTTTTGCACACATACTGTATATTTGCCGAACACAATGCATCGTAGGTGCTCCATGTTCAGATACCCATGTTTGTGACCGCTAGACACATTGTAACACGCAACAGAGATTACACTGTACACCACAGGTTACATGCTGGCTGTGTTGTCATACTGTACATTGGACCTCGGACAGCTGCTACTGCCATGTGCTGACAGCAACCCACACTTCCCTAGAATGGACTCCCATGTACCCACACATGCTTGGCCATGCACTCCACCTAGCTGGGTGACACATTACACAACACATACCATACCTACACTACCCTCAGCATGCACGATACCTCCATGTGTCTGGTGTGTTAAACCTGGGGATATCCCCCCTCTGGTAGATGAACATATATGCTTCACGGCCCTGCTAGCCACACCCTGGACACACACCCATCGCAGCATACATGGTACATGTGCTCTACAGCCAGTACTACTGACGTCTGCTGACGGGGGTTGTTAATGGCATGGCACCCGGCAGATGGACGGTGTGCGTGACTATGCTGACACATATCACAGTGCACTTCCGTAACATGTGCGCAATGGTAGGGACCATGCTATTCCACACAGAGACATGGCGGTACTGGCCTTTTCACAGGCGCCACGGTGGTGGTCATGTTCCATGCACATCTGCTGTATGGGCACATGTGCAGGCTGTTGCACGGTGGGTATATTCACATGTGTGGGGTGCATCACTTGACAGCCATGGTGGGTCCTCGTGGTCCATCACATGCTCCAAGGCTAGCTACCTACACATGACTGCCGCACATTGCAGTGTGGGCCCTCAGGCAGTGTGGTGGTATGTCTGTGTTGTTTGGCTACATCCACATTCGATGTCGCGTACAACAGTCACCCAGGCATTGCTGACTGAGATAATGTTGGCAACATGCCAGGCAATGGTGTACCTACCAACAATACACACTCTCACTCACTACAGGGTTGCAATCCATACATGGACATCGCAGTGTCCCTGTGGACACATACATGGTACTGCCATGCACACGTTATGTCCTAAGACACTGTCCCAATGTCACCTTCCGATCTCCCTAGCTGTTATGTCCCGCCAACCTGTTTGGTATGTGTCTCCACACCAGCCCACTGAATTAACTGCTAGCCTGTTGTTGGACATTGTGTACCTTGACCGCCACACTGCTGCATCTATCGCACTACACATGGGTGGTACTGCATTGCACGTGTGGGACTGCATTCGTACACCCATGACTGGACCATTCAGTATGGCACTGGGGCACGTCCTCACAAACGTGCTTCACACACTCATTGATGACCTCCATGCCTTTACTGGCACCCTTGTTGGGCTTCTGTGTGCCACAGCACGCCACATACACATGCTGGCCACCTGTCATACCATTGCATGGGTGGTTGGTGTGGTACAGAGGGTAACAGATCAGACATTGTCCCCACATTGCCCTTCAGCACCATTCCACATTCTGGTATTGGCAATGTACACATCCACCGTCACATCATACCCTGTGTCTCAGGATGTTAGGCTATATGACTCCTGGACAGGACACACAGTGGTGCAAGCATATCATGCTACCTACTACATGTCAGGTACATGTGGCATTACACAGTCCTCAGTCATGGGGCCCCTCATGTTCACTATTTGCTTACATACACAACATGCTGTCACAGAGTACTGTCCATGCCTAGATATCCCACATCTACATACCTGGCACCATTGTAGCTCCACCAGCTCATACTGATAACAACCGTATGGGTGTCGGTGTGGCAGATACATCATGTGGGTGTCATTGCGTCAGGATGCATCACACATGGTGCATGCACATCACCTTTGCATAGCAACAGTCATCCACTGAGTATCACATGGATACTGTCCCCATACATGCATATCACATTGTACATGGTTGCTGTACACACACATGCCCCACATGGTGCTGTGGTTGCCATATTCCACTGTGGCATGGGTACACATCTGCAGGGCCACACATATCTGTACTGTGTGTGTTGCTGGTACATAGGTAGCCATTGTACCTGTGCCATACACACATCTACACACGGGCAGGGTTACAATAACACATTCGTGGTGTACCTTCCACAATGGCTACGACTTTACATGGCACGGCATTATCATGCCATGATGTGTACCAGGCTCAGACAGTTTACATATGCGGCTGACAGGCGGGTAACACATCTGTACACATCTGCATACCACATACACAGGGGTGTCATCTACTCTGACATGGGCCATGTCCTCCGCATTACTGATGCATGTAGTACTCATACATGGCAATTGCAGTGGGCGGGGTGAATGGAGCACTCATGCATATGTGCACACATGCCACATTGCATGGCCTGGGCTTCTGTGTTACTTCCGCAGACACAACACACACCATGCTGTGGAACATAGGTCCTGTGCACATCCCACAGGGACACACTGTGGCACTGTTCATGTGATAGCTCCCTTGCTGATAGAGTGACACATAGTCATGGTACCACCACAGCAGCAGTACTGTGTAGACATGCAGTTGACACCCACCTCTGCTGTTCAGTGGACACTACCATGTGTACACTGCACATGTGTTTACACATGGACCTGCCGGACTTCATTGTTGCACACATTGCACCTGCTACAGATCGTTTGGCCATGGTTACTTGGTGTTCCTTCCATTTCGGATGGCTATTATGCTACTACTCTGTCCCATATGTACAGGCCATACGTATCCTGTTATTGTACATACCAATAGGCCATAACTCCATTATGCATGATATGCCTGTGATACTGTGTATGATGTCTGTCATATCCACCATGACAGCTTTACATTACACATAGTTGACATAGTAACCCCTACTGCGAGGCATACGTGCACGTCGTGCGCACATTACGTATGACATCGACGGTATATGCCCATACACATGTGTGCTGCGACAGTATACATACATGTCCTATCCCCTGCTGTGGCACTTCCTTGTTGGACATCCACTGCCAGCATCGGCGTGGGGTGTGGCATTGTTCTGTGTTATGCCCCCCTGTGGCAGCCCTTGTGTTATCACGGCTGTGTACATGATGTCCCACTGCTGTGCACACGGTGTCCACAGTCGTTGGTATGCTCAGCGGGATAGCACTACATAACCACCTTTCACCACTCTCTGCATTATGGACAAGTATCCTTACTTACAAACACCGTTCACATACAGTGCAGCTTCGTCATACACATCATGCGTTACACACCAGTACATATCGTGGGTTCTACATACCTTTACTGTGTTTCCTTCCATTTTTCGTTGCGTGTCTCGCTATTGCGTTGTCTCACTCTATCCGTGTTTTATTTGTAGTTCGGTATGAGCATACGGTTTGAATATCATAGGAGTCATCCTTATATCCGTCGTCACCTGCGACATGTGGGTTCATCACACCAATAGCTGTTCCTCGGTGTGTACTTGTGCGCATATCACCTGTGCATCTACTCCATTCGTACATTACGCGTCGTAACTAGGGCATGGTTGCATTCCTCGCCTGGGCGTTGGTTATTTGCACTACCTTCGTGGAGATGGTCTGTATTGTGTTATGTTATGTGTAACTGCAGCCGCTATGTGTGGCGTCAGGTACATTTCGCAGTGGTGTTAGCCGTGGATTGTGTGTGTTGGGTATGGTATTATGTTCGACATGTGGGTGTCCCTGTCCTGGCGGCGTCTGTTGATGGCGTTTTGCATTCGGATGTGTAACATAGCTGTTGTATTCCTTTAAACAACGGATGCAGGTATGCATCCGCTGCTGATAGTGTTTCCCACGCGAGATGTTGCGGTTATGCAGCTGTCATTGACTGCCTGTATGTTTGTGCTGCTATTGCGGCTTGTATCCCTTTGATATGTGCGATGGGGAATATCGGAGGTTGTGGGTGTAGTGCGGGTTGTGGGCCTTGCATTTCTACATACGGTATGCTTGTGTGTGTGCTCCATCCCTGCCTGGGGAGTTGGCAGTTACCTGTCTGTTGTTCTGGGAGTGTAGGTTGTGTTGATGTCGTCTGGTGTCGGTATCGCCTGCATGTGTGCTTCCTGCATGTATTCCTCCGTCACATCGGTAGTATATCTGCGGTTGTTCGATGCGTGACGACTATCCCTTGGCATTTTGTCCCGGATATTTACAGTCATTGTGGTCCTGTACTTGGGACGGCCTGTATGCTAGTGGTTGCCACCTATTCGGGTGGCGATTGCTTGTTTGACACTCGTAGAAAACACAGCGGTGTTTACGGGCTGATACGTAGCCACAATCAGTACCAGGGTAGCACATGCGTATTTCCGCGGTACATGACTATTGCTGTGTAACGTTGCCAACGTATCGTTTTGCAATTAACATATAGGTGTCATACATACGGTCATGATTTGTACATACGTCCTCTGCATTTCATGTTGGCTATATTCCTGTGGTACATTCTGGGACATTTTCACTTTGCATCGTTATACGTCGCCACATGCCAAGCCATGGAGGGGCTCTCAGTACTACTTTGGGAGTACTGCTGTACATACGCCTGTGGTTCCTATACTGTATGCCTACACATGTTGTTCCACTCCGCCTGTCACATGGCACCAACATACACATTTTACAGTGGCACACACATTACACTCGCACAGCGAAACACACGACACCCTCACCGCACACATACACATACTGCGGCAGTCACAGGGACGGTTGCACACAGTACCTGCGTGGCCCGCATCACCAGTGGCGGTGTCTACCTCCACCCTCATATCCTCATAATATTACCCGCACATGTACTGTTACTGTACCGTGGCCTGGCGATCATCCCGACTCGCGATTATGCATTTCGGTAGGTTGACCTTTCCATGGGTGGCGGCTTCCTGTTCTGTCAACCCTCACGGATACTCAGGTTGTCGTTCACTATGTTTACTATGTACAGATATCGCGTGTTACTTCTCTGTCACCTTGAATCCCTCTGATTCCCTGTCTTACCTGTTGTACTTTATATATGTATATGTGTACATATATTTCTATGTGTGTAATTATATCTATCTCCATATCTGTATATGCACATATGTACATGTCTATATGTATACACCTTGCGGTGAACGTGGCAGCATACAGCAACGCCGTCTGCTGTAGGACCCGCGTACGGTTAAGGTGTTGGCGTTACATGCTCCGCTGGCTGTTGGGTGTGCAGTGTTTGGGTGCTGCCTATGTTGGAGTCACACATGGGACCACCCATACGGTACACATTACGGGTGGCCATGTTTGTGTGCCGTCCATTTCACTGTGTGTGCAGGTAGGGAGGTGTCAGTCCATGGGGCCTACGCTGTCAGAGTATGTGCTATGTTCCCTCTTTGCCAGGGCATAGGCATATTGGGTGCGCCTCCGTCTGCCTACTGGGGCTGGCACAGTGTGTTCATGGCCCTGAACCCTCTGTGCCTGTGCTGGCCTTGGCAGTTGTGGTGGGCTTTGTGGCCCTTCACCATTATGTCCCTGCAGCAGCTGCTTCCGCAGGATCATATTATGTAGCATGGCACATACTATGAATATGTGGGCACATGTGCCTGGAGAGTACTGCAGGGCTCCACGGATGTATCCAAGCACCGGAACCGTGATTTCAGCATCCCAAACACACGCTCTATGATTATTCTGGTTTGTGCGTGTGCCTCATTATGGCGTTCTTGCATGTGTGTGTGTGCATTTCTGATGGGAGTCATCATCCACGGCTCCAGTGCATAGCCAGCATCCCCACAAGGTGGCCTTGTGTGATGTCCCCCCTGGCGAATACCTGATACAGCTGTGAGGCATGCCAGATATGGGAGTCGTGGTAGCTTCCAGGGCTGCCAGCACACACATCCATGATAATGCCCTGCGCATTGCACACGACCTGGCAATTGATGGAGCGGAATCCCTTGCGGTTTATGTAGCGTCTACCCTGCTCCCCAGGTGGTGACTTGATTTGTATGTGCGTACAGTCTATCGCACCCAGTACCTCCGGGTATTGTGCCACACGGTGGAAGTGGCGCATATTGCTAGCCAACTCCTCCTGAGATCTGGGGAAGTATATATGCTCATGGGCATGTCGTAACATGGCATCCAGAAACTGGTGTAGTACCCTGGATGCTGATGCCTGTGAGATGCCCATTATATCCCGGTTGGCCTTTGAAAGGTACCTGTAGCCAGTATTCGCAAGCTTACACATACCTTTGTGTCCACTGGGATGGGCTCCCCTCTGTTGTTTCTTGTTCTCAGGCATGGCGGCACAGCTCCGCTATTTGCTGTAACGTGTCCCTGTCCACCCTGTAACGCTCTACTATCTCCAGGTCTTGTAGCCCCTGGTAGGTTACCCTTGGTCTGAACACTCTCCTTCTCCTCTGAGGCCTACGGTAGTTGTCGGCACCCTCCTCCGCAACTCCGTCTGTCTCTGACACATGCTGATGTATCACGGCCACGGCGGCACCCAACATATACATTTTAAAAGTTCCCCGTGTGTTTACACCTAGAGTGCGGCGTTTGGGAATATGCGGCTGTGTGTTGTGTGCATTCACACTTTATACTGTTGTGCTGTACACCCGGTGATGTCATAGGGTGTGTCTGTGCGGCCGTATCTGTGGATTATCTTCCGTGTTTTACCGTTGGCACTGCAACGCTGTTGCCTTTGGTGTTGCATTACACTTGCCTGCATTGGTTTAGCTTTCGACCTTACCTTACTGTTTCTGCACGTTGCGCATACTATTTCCTGGCTTGCATCCTGCAGAGCCCTGTCATGTGTAGTTTCTGGGACATGGCATATCATGCGTTTTGTCTGCCGCCGCCGTTATGCTACCTCTCTACTTGGCTGTGCTGTATCGGTTCTTCACTCTTTGCATTCTGCTACCTCCCCTACTTTCTTTACATTCATATGCCTCCCCTATCCCGTTTTGCGGGTTTCTGCATGCAGAGTTGTCAGCTGCCGCCAATTGGCCTTCGTGGGTTGATTGGTGTTGATTGCTCATTACGACTCCAATTACACTGCTTCTGCATTTCCTCATATTCTCCACATCACCTTCCTGTATCTGTTGTTGTTGACAGGGCGGGCGTCACATGACTGGGTTAGGGGAACGTAGTCATCCTCGTGCACATGCATCTCTGCGCGCATTGTGTGCTCTCAGCTCAACTATTTCCCCACACGCCGGTCCTGCTGCTGTGATGTGCATTGTACAGCCCATGTTTGCTGGGCTCCAATGTGCTTCCTCCTACAGTGGCACACCCCTCTGCGGTTGACATGTATTCCCTCTGAGCCACTCCTCGGTGTATTACCGCTGCGCCGTTTGGTGCAGCCTTACACCAGCGGGGATTTTGCGATTCAGTATTATCTGCCTCATTTGCATGGCATTGACTACTAATTCATAGTTACGGCGCCGAACACTGCCGCGACTCCTTGGCAACCCTTGCGCCGTGGATGTGGCTTTCCATGCATACTATGGTGTATTGTGGCTGTGAAGCTGATGTGTATTACACTGCTCTTTTATGACATTGTCATATTATTTCATTGTTTAGCACCTTCCGTGGACATGTCCTGGGGTTCTGCTGTGGTTTCTGCGGACATACCATTTATGTCATTATTTACATTTTGTGCATGTTTTCTTTTGACATTCTCGGTGTCTTTCGCCATTGGCATGTAGCAACAGTATGATACCTGACGTTGACAGCCTTCCGTTACTCCTATGTCATGTTTGGGTATATGTAAACCATTTTTTTTTGGTTTACATTGCCGTGCCCTTATGCTACGCCTGCGCCACTTCGTGGATCGCTATATGCCTTCATTTGCATGGTGCAACACCGCACATGGGGTGTTTAACATACCTACGCCGGAGGCGGCGCAACTCAGGTGCACGCCGGTAGTGCACGTGGAATTGGATCGTACCTGAATCGCTCGGCGGCCATATCTGGCGTTGTAGCGCCTACGCTATGCGTGCGCCTGGCACAAGGTTCATGAATCCCGGGGATAATTGCTGATTTAAATACTTTACTGTATATGCCTGACTTGTAATTATGTTTGTTATTTTGTGAGGAATGTAACTGTTGTTTTTTCTGACAGCTGTCTGGAATTCACTTGATGTAAATGTACCATGGTGGTGGTCTTCTACCTATACCTCCACTGAAAATGGGTTCTACCCAGTCAGAATTTCCTGGAAAACAAAGACAAATAAAGAAATCTCCTCAGCAGTGCTACACTACTGGCTTTCCAACCAAATCCTAAAGTCCTCAAATAGAATTCTAAGGGTTTGGTCTCTCACCAAAAGATCTCCAAGTATTTCAGTTGTTGTGACCTTACATCCACTAACCCGTCTATGAAAACAAATGCTGATTTCTGTAATATATATTCACTCACACCCTCATCTGACTTTCTGCTGCGCTTTGTGAAATTTTGATATAAATTTTAGGAATAATTTTGAAACATGCAAGTAAACATCATCTACACCAAGATCATCAGTTATTTTTAAGGAGCCCAAAACATTGCT
>NC_056746.1:72008922-72028370 GCF_019279795.1 Protopterus annectens | reverse complement strand
GTTTTGTAAATTACCCTTTTGGTCCGGGGAAAAAATAGTCCCTGGCGATGGGGGGTTATGTTTGGCCCAAGTGGTTGTTTTTAGGGGGGAACAGGTGACAGGTGCGTATGTGACGTGGGTTGTGTACCCCGAAAAATTTTCCCATGAAAACCAGATTTACCATGTGGGGCAGGTGCACCATTTGGTTTTTTAAACCGTATCCCGGTGGCAGTTACTGGGAGCACTTTTTGGTTCTGTTTCCCCCGGAATTTATCGCCCACAGGAGAAACCTGGGCCCAAAAGGTACATACAGGGCGATAGGGTACATACCAGGCTATGTGCCCCACGGCATGTGTGTAAGCCTAGCCAGAGTGTGTGTGGCTGTCACCACGCTTCTAGATGAGGATACCACATCCATCGTCCACTGTCCTCTGTCCAGCAGTGACACACAGATGATGCCTGGCGATACCCCCATTTATCACACATCCACATCGCCAGATTACTTTGGACAAAGTCAGTCAGGGCTCTGCTTCACAGCGGCTGGGAATCCTTTCCATGTTGTAGGGTCTCTACGATGACTGTTCCCTGCGCACGTCCTTAGTTTATGTCCCGTGGTTGAGTTTTCTCGTCAGTTGCTTCTGTGCCCGTGGTTTGCTTGGAGCCTAGGAGGTGTAACATGTCCATGTCACCCAGGGTCAGACATGGCTGTATGTCAGGCACAGATCACCACAGAGCAGACGCAGCTGGGAAGGCATACAGCCAGAGTCCCCTTGGTTAAGCAGCTGCAGACACATGTCTCAGCACCTTTATCCCTGTGTTGTGGAACACGGTGGTCCCTTCCGAAAGTGCTGCAGGTCAGGTTGGGCACATCCCAGATGTGCATGCTGTACCAATCATTGGTCTGATGTGAAGAAAGCACAGGGTACAATGAACTCTGATGTGGGATGTGAATCCTTCCTGACCAGGTGGCCACAGTGAAATGTCTTCCAACCACATTGGCAATGTGAGTGTCGACAGAGGTTACCGACAGGTGTGGTACCCATGTCCCCTGATCACGCCCACCATGTTTAATGGATTACCACCTATATGGTAAGTCGGGTGAACATGTCTTCTCCCACTGGGTAGGTCTTACACCTTCCCTGGCATGTAGCATCGGAGGCCATGGCTCTGGCACCAGTTATCCATTTCTATGCGAGACCCCAGGTGGATGTCATGTGTTCTGATGGGGTGTTGAGTATGGTGGCCGATTGTGCAGTCATCTGCCATACCTTGTCTGCCACAACTTCCTATGTTTACTATGCACATTGGAAGGTTGAATGTCGAGACAGGAGGGGGCCCAGGACTAGGAGCCCTGTGGGCCACCACTCGTGACCAGCTTGAGTCTGACATGGCACCAGGAACACAAACCCCTGTGTGTGGTGTGACCTCCATCCAGTTGGCAAAACCATCATGTGACATATGTCTCCACATGTACGCTGGTGAGCCTTTCCATGATGCCAGCACGCGGAGTAAGTTGTTTGAACGCCCCGCCATGAGTCATGGTAGTTCTGTGCAAACCAGCGTACCCCATCAATGGCCTTAGTGAGCCCCTCCAGACAGGTCGAGGAGGCAGGTTTGGGAGGCAGGATCTGCCCTTGACTAAGTCGATGTGAGCATGTTCCGTATTGGCTGTACAACCACTGTCTGTATTTATGGGCTCCAGTATGGACCTCCCCACAGCTTCTGCAGACAAGCGCTTGTCAAGCTGATAGGGCAGGGATGTCTACAGTCCATAAGAGCACTACCCTGGTGTGAGTGGGACTCACAGTTGCCATTATGCCATCCAGTGTGACCTAGCCGTGTAGTAAGCCTAAGATGAAACAGCCTTTTATGTGCTTGGTGAGGGCCTCCAATGAGGTTGTGTAGCACACAGCCAGGGACACCATCTGGTCCCCATTGGTGCTGTGTTCACCGCTAACAGATATCAGATCTCTCCTGGGCATATGGGATGTTTGGGAGGCTAGACTCTGGTGGGATGGATACGCCCTCTTGGGGGTAGATGTATGCATGGAACATGTCCGCTGGTTTGTTGACAATGTCTGTGGGTTCAGTGATCATTGTACCATTCTGGAGTAATTCCGGGCATGACTGTGTGCTCCCACCCATGTCCCTACCACAGCTAAGGAAGGCCCTATGGTTGTCTTATGTGTCCTTTGCAGTACCACTCCCACAAGCAGCCTTGGATGATTGTATGTGTGATCATATGTTAACGCCGGTATTAACCAGTGATGTATATCCATTGTATATCCATCAAACCAGTTTTAAAACAAAAAGCAAGTTGTATTTAATTAAATGGGTGATTGTATTGTATTATGCTGTATGCATTACATTTGTTTACAGAGTCATCACTTTAAGGTTTTTAGGCTGAAACATGTGCATTTACATTCATGTATTTGCATGTTTTTTTTTTGTTTTTTTTAATAACAAAGGGTTATAGGTATGAGATTATGTGGTATATTATTTAGTTGAATGGTTGTGATTTATTTTGTGTTTGCATGGTTGCTATTCATTTTCATTATTGTATTAGAATAGGTTCTGTATTTTTAATTGGGTTGAGGCAGTGCTTAGGCTCATTGGTGCATTCAAAATGTGATGTCATTGATTAACAAGTCTTAATTATTGTATAAATATGTTAATTGTGATGTTCTAACTGACTCTGAGGATGCCTTTTTAGGTGAAAGCGCTTAGTCGGTGGATGTATTGGTGAATAAATTTTCCTGGTTTTTTATTGTTGGTCCTGGGTTCTGTTTCCTGTTGTTGCCCTTCGTTACTTTTTGTATTAATCAGTGATGCCTTCCCTGGTACTGATATTGCTCTGTCATGTATTAGCTCCAACTCTTGTTGTACAGTTTGTCAATGGCTGGGGTCCACCAGACCATGTGCCTGCCTTCGGTGGACAAGGTTTTGATGTTATCAGGATCGCTTGGTGCAGACATCCCTGGGGGTGCTCATAGAAGGCATTTGTAAGGGTTTCAGCAGTGTGGCCTGTGTTTACCACTGGCATGGAGGCCTTGTAGGGTAACACACCGGTCGTATGACGTGTGTGGTTCGCTGTGGAGAGGTCGTCACTGTGGTCTCCCATGCTGGTGTTGGGTGCAGGATGCGGATCACCAGTGGATTCACTATATGGTCTGACATCACCATTGAGGGATGTACATCCTGTGTGGAGCATATCGTCCCCATGTGTGATGATCAGAACTGGTATACATCCCTCCCTTGTGGGTATGGTGCATGGTTGTTCCACAGCATTCAGGTGTATGAACACCTGGGACCTTTGGTGTAGGGTGTTGTGTCCTGGGTAATGTTCCCGGTCTATGTATGGGTGGTTGATGTCACCCAATATGACGGTGTTGTGAGAGCATTCACACTCACCAGTGTCTTCAGGAAGGCTGTGCAGGTATCCTGGGTTTGGGAGGGTGGTCTGTAGCATGCAACAAACTGTAGGGCAGTCCTAACCATGGTTAATTGCACCTGGATATTCCCGCTGCTACGTGCATCTCTGCCAACATGGAGGTGTGTGTATCCTTCATGGAAATGGAGACTCCCCCTCCTTCTGTGTTAGGTCCGGGTTATGGTCCTGAACGCATGATATGGGGTATGACCCAATAGTGCTGGGGTGCTCTCAGCAGCCCTGATCAATGTTTCAGTCACAGCACTGACATCGATGTCCTCCATACTGAGGAGGGCATTTGAGGGTGTGCAACAGCTTGGTCAGAGACCACTGGCAGTGAGCAGTATTATCCTGTGTGTTCTCTAGGTTTGTAGTGTAGGGTGGTAGGTTTATCATTCCAGCCGTGCCTGCAGTGAGCACTGTGGGGGTGGCAGGTGCCTTCGCCAAACCCTTGAAGACCAGGGGTGACAGCTGCGAGCCATACCATGCGAAGGGGCGTGGCGTGCCAAGCATGTCATCCCAAGTATGAGGAATCTGGATCCCCTCAGACTGACACCGGTAACCAGGCACATTATCAAGGGTGACCACATTGAGCCAGTATAGTGGAATCATACTTGATGAGGGTGGGATACTGCCCAGGGTCAGGACATGCCGCCTGGGCTACACAATCTGAGTGGCCCTCTATGTCTCCTGTAATGTATCCCAGGGTGGTATGCCACCAGTCGTTGACACCAGCATGGGCAATGACCGCGTCATACCTGTACATGCTGCGGAGTGACCTGAGTGCGTGTGTTATGTGGCGATTCCAGGCGCCCGGCAGGCAGCCTACTGTGATCATTCCCTTGTTCAGTCTACCAGTGGTGGGTGGACGCCGGGTGTGTCTGGCAGTGGCGTCACCCATTACAGGTGTGTCTGGCAGTGTGTGTCACCTTTGGGGCTCTGACAGTTTAGCACACTGACATTGAGAACTATGTGTTGCATGTCCTATGTCTTGTGGAGGCAGTAGCTTGTGTGTCTGCTTCAGAGGGCTCGTTAGGTTCATGACATGTCTTAACAGTGCCTCCAGGTATGTCTTAGTGTGTTCATGTGTTTGATTAGCATTTGCGATAGTCACATGTGACACTGGGTATGTGGTGTGGTGTGCATGGTGTCCTTCCTCCAGCGTGGTCTTGCCGGTCATGGTTTGAGAGAGCACAGCCCCCTCGCTGCCTATATAGTTGCGTCTGTCACATGTATTATGTTCATTGGGGAGGTGCGGCTTGTCCGTGTCCATGAGGCACCTGTAACAGTGGCCAGGACGCCCAGATTCACCATCTGAACAGGAGAGGTCACTAGCAATTGACCCTTCGACATGCCAGAGAATGTGAATGCATTTGCTGTGTAACCGGGTCAGAAGGCACCTATAGGGAAGTGGGCACACAAGGGGATTCTAGGCCAGTATAGTACTCCATTTAGTATACATGTACTTTATCTATGTAGGAAAACTATGGGAGCAGGTGCAGAGCTTTTGTGATATAGAGAACAGACAGTCGGGATTGCAAGAAGAGAGGTCATACACATACACCTGCGGGGCACGGAGCGGATACAGTGTAACGTTGCTTACACGGTACATGACGACATGTCCACATATACTGCACCTGATGCCTGTGGTCGGTGCCACAGGCTACGGTGGACAGAGACATCACATACATGGCATGACACAGTACAGGTATGGTGACATTCTGCAGGTGTCGTACGCAGTGTGCTGGCTACTGACCGCAGGTGTCACCTGTCAGCTGTGGTGTACAGTGTTCCACAGTCGGATGCTGTACCGGTACAGGAATATTCCCGCATTCGGGCATACACCTCTATGGCACACACACCATTGTGTGCAGATGGGGACACCTGTCTGTGTGGTCAGCACCCTCACAAGACAATGCACCGGCGCTTCATGTCACAGGGGGTGGTCTTGCACAGGTGGCCAGTAAGGCTCACAGGTATGGCAATGACAGGGCTGTACAATGCAGCACCACTACAGGATGGTCACCCTGTGTGGTCAGTGTCCAGTCACAACACGATATCTGCATACACCCTCTCAACAGGCAGCAGACATACACACATGTTGACACACTGAAATGGTGGTGGCCACACATGTCTACACGGAAGGATGATGTGTTGCATGTACTACACCATCCACATCGATGCACCCCACACTGAGGTAGGTACAGATCTCTACCATGGTGTACAGTGATGTGTGGCACATAGTCCCCCCGATCTGTGGCATACATGGGCACACATTCTTGCACACATGTTGGTGCTAGGAATGCCACACCCGCTACATGGGATTTGTGCAGGCGTGCAGCGGTATGTGGTGCATCCTGCGTACTACCACTGTATCTGGCAGCTGTGCCAATATCTGCACTTTGGGAGGTGGTAGGGGTTACGGTGGCAATGTGACATATGGTCGATCCGCATGGCCGATGGGTATGCATCATGGCAGCGCTGTCATGTAAAGCGACATAGCAGACTGTATGCACATGGCAGGGTAGGATGGTGTGTGACACACTAGACCAGCACCTGCACACATGCATGTGGACAGGTGTTTAAACAAATGGTGTACACACAGACTGCCATGCGTGCTGTTACTATGCCACCATATGACGGCCCCCATGATAGGTATGCATGTGGGAGGGGGTTGCAACTGTGTTACAGACACGAGACACCACCCCTGCATGGCTGCACCGTGCACAGTACACGTGTCACATGTATCCCCTGTTGCCATGTGTGTATGCATTGCTATGTTGTGACGTGTGTCAACATATATGGAACATGGACTGTGGTTTGGTATCACAGCTGTCACAGGCAAACTGTACAAGGGTATGTGTCCCTGTGAACACCGCTACACCCTGTAGGGGGTGCATACCACAGATATGTGTCCGCCTTCCCTTCGTGTGTGTATTATCACAGACGCCTGTGTCATGCATGTGGTACATCACAGGCTTCGTATGTGTCCTGCGTGCAGTCCATGCACACAGCCAGGAAATCACATATGTGACATATCCGGACATCGTTTCACTGTGGTACAGCTGCAGTCATGTGTCATACCTGTGGCAGGCCCGTGGTATGTGTGGAGCACGCCTGTCCGTGTATACCGGTATGGGTGGACTACATCACACCTGTGGGATCATTGATAGTACATGTGTACTCTGCACGATGGACGTACACCGCCACATAGTCTTCTGGACATATGTCACATGCAGTTTCTGGACTGTGAGGCATACGGCTGCACCGATGATATGGTGCTGGCATAGCAGCTACAGTGTTCACTACGGTGTGTACATGTTCAGCCTGCACCCGTGACGCCTGTGCTGTCATCTGTGTGTGTACGTGTGACTGCATGTGTGTCCACCCTGAGCATGTGTACGGGTTTACCTGGCCATGACTTGCAGTGTGTGCACTCCGTCTGCATGCCGGACGGCGTTACATACCATGGTGTGAGCATGGCCGGGTCGCTGTTGTGTGGGTGGACACACACGACGGTCCACATTCTGCCTCCCATGCCATCGCCCCATGTGTATGCCTGTCTGCACTGTGCCGATTCTAAGTGTCTGAGCATGCCCAGTAAGCAGCTGTGTAGATGGACACACAGTACAGTGCACACCGTGCCCATCTGCATTGATACCCCGGGTGCATGCCTGTTTCCCCTTCGCAACTGCCACGTCTGTGGCATGGCCGGGTTGCTGTTGTGTGGCTGGACACACATGACGGTCCACATTCTGCCTGCCATGCCATCGCCCCATGTGTATGCATATCTGCACTGTGCCGATTCTAAGTGTCTGAGCATGCCCAGTAAGCAGCTGTGTAGATGGACACACAGTACAGTGCACACCACGCCCATCTGCATTGATACCCCGGGTGCATGCCTGTTTCCCCTTCGCAACTGCCACATCTGTGGCATGGCCATGTTGCTGTTGTGTGGCTGGACACACACAACGGTCCACATTCTGCCTCCCATGCCATCGCCCCATGTGTATGCATGTCTGCACTGTGCCGATTCTAAGTGTCTGAGCATGCCCAGTAAGCAGCTGTGTAGATGGACACACAGTACAGTGCACACCGCGCCCGTCTGCATTGATACCCCGGGTGCATGCCTGTTTCGTCTCGGGAACTGCCACGTCGGTGGCATGGCCGAGTTGCTGTTGTGTGGCTGGACACACACGACGGTCCACATTGTGCCTCCCATGCCGCGCCCCATGTGTATGCATGTCTGCACTGTGCCGATTCTAAGTGTCTGAGCATGCCCAGTAAGCAGCTGTGTAGATGGACACACAGTACAGTGCACACCGCGCACCGCCTGCAGTGATACCGGGTGCATGCCTGTTTCCTCTACTGCCACGTCTGTGGCATGGCGGGTTGCTGTTGTGTGGTGGACACACACGACGGTCCACATTCTGCCTCCCATGCCGCCCCATGTGTATGCATGTCTGCACTGTGCCGATTCTAAGTGTCTGAGCATGCCCAGTAAGCAGCTGTGTAGATGGACACACAGTACAGTGCACACCGCGGCCGACTGCGTTGATACCCCGTGAGCATGTCTGTCTCCCCTTTGCAACCGCTAGGTGTGAGAGGCATGGCCAGTACACCATTTGGGGGTACACATGACAGTCGGCACCGATGTCTGCTACTAGGCGTGTAGCCATGGCCAATGACATCCTGCATAGCCATGGTGACCATCCAGGTGACTCATATGTGGCTGTCATGCCACATTGGCTGCCTACATCCTGCACGCCGGATGCCCTCTCATAGGGTATACTGTAATGTGGTGCATCCCGTATTCATGTCGTGATGTACTGCTCCGTAGTTAGTTGGTATTCCTGACTGCAGCACTACCGTGTTACTGTACGGCCACCTTGGGATGGTAACAGGCTGGGTGACTGCGCACTCTGTCTTCATTCCCTATCGGCCACATTGCCTCTGCAGATGATACCACCCACCTAGGGGTATGCCTCCTGACGTGCTGTGCTCAGTAATCTCGGTAGCGCGTTCTGTAAATGCATCATGCTGTAGTGAGTTCATGTAGGTAGGCGTAGGTTCGACTCCCGGCCCTTGTGTGTGTTTCCAGCTGCCTCTGCAGATGAACATGCTTTCAGACGCTTCACAACACATACCTTGGCTATTGTCAGCTATTCCCATACGGGTGATGTCACCCACCTAGAAGTATGCCTCTGACAGTGCTGTGCTCAGTAATCTCGGTAGCGCATTCTGTAAATGCATCATGCTGTAGTGAGTTCATTTAGGTAGGCGTAGGTTCGACTCTCGACCCTTCCCTGTGTGTGTGTGTGTGTCTGTTTCCAGCTTCCTCTGCAGATGAACTTGCTTTTAGACGCTTTGCAACACATACCTTGGCTATTGTCAGCTATTCCCTTACGGGTGATGTCACCCGCCTAGAAGTATGCCTCTGACAGCATTGTGCTCAGTAATCTCGGTAGCGCGTTCTGTAAATGCATCACACTGTAGTGAGTTCATGTAGGTAGGCGTAGGTTCGACTCTCGGCCCTTCCCTGTGTTTGTGTGTGTGTTTTCAGCTGCCTCTGCAGATGAACATGCTTTTAGACGCTTCGCAACACATACCTTGGCTATTGTCAGCTATTCCCTTATGAGTGATGTCACCCGCCTAGAAGTATGCCTCTGACAGCGCTGCACTCAGTAATCTCGGTAGCGCATTCTGTAAATGCATCATGCTGTAGTGAGTTCATGTAGGTAGGCGTAGGTTCGACTCTCGGCCCTTCCCTGGGTGTGTGTGTGTGTTTCCAGCTGCCTCTGCAGATAAGCATGCTTTTAGACGCTTTGCAACACATAACTTGGCTATTGTCAGCTATTCCCTTATGGGTGATGTCACCCGCCTAGAAGTATGCCTCTGACAGCACTGTGCTCAGTAATCTCGGTAGCGCATTCTGTAAATGCATCATGCTGTAGTGAGTTCATGTGGGTAGGCGTAGGTTCGACTCTCGGTCCTTCTGTGTGTGTGTTTCCAGCTGCCTCTGCAGATGAACATGCTTTTAGACACTTCGCAACACATACCTTGGCTATTGTCAGCTATTCCCTTACGGGTGATATCACCCGCCTAGAAGTATGCCTCTGACAGCACTGTGCTCAGTAATCTCGGTAGCGCATTCTGTAAATGCATCATGCTGTAGTGAGTTCATGTAAGTAGGCGTAGGTTCGACTCTCGGCCCTTCCCTGTGTGTGTGTGTGTGTGTTTCCAGCTGCCTCTGCAGATGAACATGCTTTAGACGCCGCAACACATACCTTAGCTATTGTCAGCTATTCCTTACGGGTGATGTCACCCACCAGAAGTATGCCTCTGACAGCTGTGCTCAGTAATCTCAGTAGCGTTCTGTAAATGCATCATGCTGTAGTGAGTTCATGTAGGTAGGCGAGGTTCGACTCGGCCCTTCCTGTGTGTGTGTGTGTGTGTGTGTGTGTGTTTCCAGCTGCCTCTGCAGATGAATGCTTTTAGACGCTTTGCAACACATACCTTGGCTATTGTCAGCTATTCCCTTACGGGTGATGTCACCCGCCTAGAAGTATGCCTCTGACAGCGCTGTGCTCAGTAATCTCGGTAGCGTTCTGTAAATGAATCATGCTGTAGTGAGTTCATGTAGGTAGGCGTAGGTTCGACTCTCAGCCCTTCCCTGTGTGTGTGTGTGTGTGTGTGTGTGTGTGTGTGTGTGTTTCCAGCTGCCTCTGCAGATGAACATGCTTTTAGACGGCCAACACATACCTTGGCTATTGTCAGCTATTCCCTTACGGGTGATGTCACCCGCCTAGAAGTATGCCTCTGAAAGCGCTGTGCTCAGTAATCTCGGTAGCGCGTTCTGTAAATGCATCATGCTGTAGTGAGTTCATGTAGGTAGGCGTAGGTTCGACTCTCGGTCCTTCCCTGTGTGTGTGTTTCCAGCTTCCTTTGCAGATGAACATGCTTTTAGACGCTTCGCAACACATACCTTGGCTATGGTCAGCTATTCCCTTACAGGTGATGTCACCCGCCTAGAAGTATGCCTCTGACAGCACTGTGCTCAGTAATCTCGCTAGCGCGTTCTGTAAATGCATCATGCTGTAGTGAGTTCATGTAGGTAGGCGTAGGTTCAACTCTCGGCCCTTCCCTGTGTGTGTGTGTGTGTGTGTGTGTGTGTGTGTGTGTTTCCAGCTGCCTCTGCAGATGAACATGCTTTTAGACGCTTCGCAACACATACCTTGGCTATTGTCAGCTATTCCCTTACAGGTGATGTCACCCGCCTAGAAGTATGCCTCTGACAGCACTGTGCTCAGTAATCTCGGTAGCGTGTTCTGTAAATGCATCATGCTGTAGTGAGTTCATGTAGGTTGGCGTAGGTTCGGCCCTTCCCTGTGTGTGTGTGTTTGTGTGTGTGTTTCCAGCTGCCTCTGCAGATGAACATGCTTTTAGATGCTTCGCAACACATACCTTGGCTATTGCCAGCTATTCCCTTACGGGTGATGTCACCCGCCTAGAAGTATGCCTCTGACAGCACTGTGCTCAGTAATCTCGGTAGCGCATTCTGTCAATGCATCATGCTGTAGTGAGTTCATGTAGGTAGGCGTAGGTTCGACTCTCGGTCCTTCCATCTGTGTGTGTGTTTCCAGCTTCCTCTGCAGATGAACATGCTTTTAGACGCTTCGCAACACATACCTTGGCTATTGTCAGCTATTCCCTTACGGGTGATTTCACCCGCCTAGAAGTATGCCTCTGACAGCGCTGTGCTCAATAATCTCAGTAGCACGTTCTGTAAATGCATCATGCTGTAGTGAGTTCATGTAGGTAGGCATAGGTTCGACTCTCAGCCCTTCCCTTTGTGTGTGTGTGTGTGTGTGTTTCCAGCTGCCTCTGCAGATGAACATGCTTTTAGACGCTTTGCAACACATACCTTGGCTATTGTCAGCTATTCCCTTACGGGTGATGTCACCCGCCTAGAAGTATGCCTCTGACAGCACTGTTTTCAGTAATCTCGGTAGCGCGTTCTGTAAATGCATCATGCTGTAGTGAGTTCATGTAGGTAGGCGTAGGTTCGACTCCCACTCTTTCCCTGTGTGTGTGTGGTGTGTGTGTTCACAGCTTTACTAGTAGAGTGGAGTTATTTTAGACGCTTGGCAACACATACCTTGTCTATCGGCGGCCATTCCTTTACGGATGTTGTCACCCACCTGTACATGTGCCTCTGACGGTGGTGTGTTCGGTGGTCCACGTAGCGCGTTCCATACCTGTGTCATACTGTTGTGCAGTTGGGTATGTGGGGGTGTGGTCAATCACCATGCCTGCCACATGTGTGTGTGTGTCCATGCTCCCAGCTGCATGGGTTCATAGGGTATGGCTTTGAGGTTTCCGCAGAACACTCATATCCTGCCGCCATCCCTGTGTTTGTGGATGGTGAGACGCAGCTCGTGGACTGCTTGTGTACCTGCTGTGGTTGGCGACCTCCGTAGCGTGTTCTCCACGTGCACCCTGCTATGGTGTGGTGGGGTGGTGCTGTGTACGTTACACTCGCGGGCTTGCCACATGTGTCCATCTGTATCTCTGTCATTGTATATCTAGATACCTAGGTTGTGCGCATAGTGCTGCTCTTGCATGGGCAGCTGTGTGTGCCATGTATCGCATATTTGCACGGCTGACACATAGAACTGTGGTACGATGCATATCCACTCATTGTCCATGCACCGTCCCTATTCCAGAACACCCTAGAGACATCTGCTGGATATCGTGGCAGACAGCTATCCTTGCTGTACTGACCCTGTACCATAACGCCATAAACCTTGTGTGTAATTGCCTATTTATGGTGTGTGTATGTCTAACTGTGCTGTATGCATGGTCGTGTGTGTGTCCCGCTATAGCCATCTGTGCAGGTGTCGCCACTATGGGTAATCCTTGTGGACCGCTGTTTCATGTGCACTTCTGCACATACCTGCAGACCGTACTACCCCTCCTACGGCAGTGGCCTTAGATCGACTGCTGCCCTAGGCTGTAGGACTCCATGGTGCCCACCACGACAACACATGGTGCCCCCATCTTGGTATACCTACATGACACACCTACTAGACAGGTGGCCCTACTAGTGCGGCGCCCTGGGCAGCCGCAGGATTGGCGTATGCCTACGGCCGGCTATGAGCACATCACAAGGTATACGTCTACATTCAGTGTTTTACGACGGCTAGGTTATAATACCAGAGGGGGAACCTCATCAACTATGCTTTAGAATGTGGATTTAGATGGATTATTAGGTGGAGGGTTGACCACACACCAGGGCTGACCGATGAAACACTGATGATTTTGAGAAGCAGGTGGCTTAAACCCCCGTAACAGGAATGTAGTTTAGGTACAGATATACAGTTAACACACATTAGTCCACTCTTTCAGTTGTGTACCACTGTATTACATTGATATGATATGCATATCTTCTATATATATTGTTAGATCTTTGATTGATGAGTATTAGGCATAGTACAATATCATATAATACATGTGTTAATAGGATGTTTTCTGAGATGTTAATATATGTGTGTGTAGTTAACATTGCGTCTGTGCTTTCTATGCTGTGGTTACATGTTCATTGTTTGCTGAGAAATTAACCAATGAAAGTGTAAGGGGGGATATTTAAAGCCTGGATGCTTCTATGTTATGTAAGTCTGACGAGACCTACGGGTGAAAGCGCTTACATGTCTATGAAGTAACCTTTGTATACCATTTGTGACCTGTCGTGGACAATGTCTACGTTGACTGTTTCATCTACCTATGTGTGTTTTGGATTGTGTGCCATAAGGTGCCAGCGGTTCTTTGATGTTGATTAGGTGTATTCCATGGTCAATTGACATTAATCCTATTAATTCACTGAAGGATGTTCTTCATAAGTGGGAACGCCATAGTTTGACCATCCTATGACCTTCCTAGCTGGCGTTGTTATTGTGCCATTGGTATGTGTTCCACAGGTCGCCCATTTGTTCCGCGGTATGGAAGCGAGTGATCCCCATTTTGGTGTTGGCAGATTGAGTGCTGTGTATGCCGGTATTCGCACGGCTGTCTGGCTTTGTATGGGGAGTGTCTACTGTAGTCCCTATCTGTATTTCCTGTGTTATGCCTCACTGCAGCTGTGTGATTCCACCAGGTTTGCAGTTATGGGTGCCATCTTGGTCCTACGCTTGTCCATCCATGGCGATTGCCTACTGGACACTGGTATAGAGCAGTACACATTTCACACCTGCATTTAGCATTATCCGGTGGATGCTTTGCACAATTAGTGGGGAGTAAGGCATGTGCTACTGCCACATCCCTCCCATGGTGCGGGACAACGTATTATCTGCCAAACAACACCGAGCCCCGTTTCTGCATACCCAGGATCCCATGGCTGCAACCTCGACGGTACCCATTACACATCCGTCATGTGTGCGGGAATGGGATGTGGACGCACCTCTATGGACTCTACAATCTGGGAATTTCTGTTCATATGTCCTGCATTTCATGGACACTTGTCATCAACCTTAAACACGCTGGTGATGCATATGTCTAGCTGTGCCGTAGTCACGGCTGTCAGTTCTTCTCGTGGAATGGCAGCAGCTGGATGATATAGCTGCACGGATCAATATTTGGGTCCTACAATGGACACCAATGTGCATATGTAAAGTGTAGAACTTGTTGTACTGTGTCCATCTGGACAGTGGTTTTGACTGCAGCTGTATGTTCCCCAATCGCGGTTGTCTGTTTGACTACCCATATTATGTAGTGCTACAGATACCAGGTGTTTCATAACTGAATACAAATGGTGTACATCCACGGATGCAGGTTAGCGACTGCTTTCAATAAACCTCAGAAGGCCCAATAGGAAATATCCGCCACTATATTGTCATAATAACACCACCAAAACATGTAGATCCTATTTATTCATTGACAGATGTTCTTTATCAGTGGGAACGCCATTGTTTAACCATCCTATGACCTTCCTAGTTGACATTGTTGGTGTGCCATTAATATGTGTTCCACAGGTTGCCCATTTGTTCCGCAGTATGGAAGCGAGTGATCCCCATTCTCCTGCTGGCAGATTGAGTGCTATGTACGATGGTAGTTGCACGGCGGTCTGGATTTCTATGGGGTGTGTCTACTGTAGTCCCTATCTGTATTTCCTGTGTTATGCCTTACTGCAGCTGTGTAATTCCACCAGGTTTGCAGTTATGGGTGCCGTCTTGGTCGTACGCTTGTCCATCCATGGGAATTGCCTACTGGACACTGGTATAGGGCTGTACACATTTCACACCTGCATTTAGCAATATCCGGTGGATGCTTTGCATTATTAGTGGGGAGTGAGGCATGTGCTACACCCACATCCCTCCCACCGGGCGGGACAACGGATTATCTGCCAAACAACACCGAGCCCCATTTCTGCATACCCACGATCCCATGGCTGAAACCCTCGACAGTACCCATTACACATCCTTCATGTGTGCGGGACTGGGATGTGGATGAACTTCTATGGACTCGACAGTCTGGGGTTTTCTGTTCATATGTCCTGCATTTCATGGACACTTGTCATCAACATTAAACACGCTGGTGGTGCATATGTCTAGCTGTGCTGTGGTCACGACTGTCACTTCTGCTGGTTGAACGATGACGGCTGGATGGTATTCCGTACGGGACAATTTTTGGGTCCTACAATGGACACCAATGTGCATATGTAAAGTGTAGAACTTGTCGGACTGTGTCCATGTGGCCAGTGGTTTTGACTGCTGCTGTATGTTCCCCAATCGCGGATGTCTGCTTGACTACCCATAGTATGTAGTGCTACGAAAACCAGGTTTTCCAAAACCGAAACCAAATGGTGTACATCCAATGATGCAGGTTAACAACTGCTTTAAATAATCCCCAGAGGTCCCAGTAGGGAAGTATCGCCACTTTATTGTCAGAATGACACCACCATAACAGGTAGATCACGAGCACTTTCGCCCGGTCTTACCGGGCATTTGCAAGTGTAATTAGCAGAAACATATCACTAAATGAATAATAATACATATTTTAATAATAAAGTTAATCTATGTTATTTGGACAATAGCTTCTGCTATTGACATACGATGCTGTGGGTGGTGCCGGTTACCATACACATGGCTTTCTCAAAGGCCAAATTCACATTTCTAAACACTACTGTGGTCTCCTTTAAGGACCCTGAGCCAGTGGTCAACATTACTCAAGCCACTGCATCACTTGCATATGCCTTCTATCGGCACCTACAGGACTGCATGGATCAGGCATTCCCTTACCCAACTGTGGGTCTTTGTACCAATGCCAAACATCCAGTGTGGTGTACCCCAGCCATACACAAGCTGTACAACGGGAGGAGGTGGCTACTACAAGACAGAGCAGACTCCTTGTGAGGTATGACACCCTTGCTCATTATATGTGAAGAGCTACAAGCTCTCATGACATAATCCGGGGCAGGTTCCACAGATATATCTCCAAGGACTCGACAGACAATCATACGGCCTTCATTAGCTATGCTGGACACCTGGGAGGTAACTCCCAGATATGCTCTGACTGGGTTCACAATGATGTGAAGTTTACTGAACATACACACATTGCCAACATACTGGCTGACAGGTTCGGTGAAGACATCTCCACCCCCTCCCCCCCACATGGAGAGATGTCTGTACCAGCGGATTGTGGCCCTCGAATGTTCTGTAATGCACAGGTGGGACATGCTCTTTCCAAGGTAGTGAACACAGCATCCATGGGACCAGCTGGTGTCCCGACTGTGTACTCTGCAATCTCATTGAGGAATTAGACCCACAGTTAGGACAGCTGTTTAATCTTAGCCTCACCTCGGGTAACGTACCCAAGTTGTGGCGCACGGCGACTGTAGTCCCACTTCACAGGGGCAGTGCCTCCACTGACCCTGGTTATTACCATCCCATTAGCATGAGAAGCCTTATCTGCAAAGACATGGGGAAGGATCATACTGCGGCCCATAGATGCCCACATAGGGACCTGCATACTTTGTATCCAACCCAGTTTGGCTTGGTCAGGGGCAGATCATGCGTTTAAAACCTGGTTGACGTTTTAGGGACAGTCACCGAGGCCATTGATGAGGGTCATGCAGTCCATACAGCCTACCTCGACCTGGCAAAGGCCTTCAACACAATACCCCCCTCGGGTATCATTGATAAACCCATCGGCTTGATGTGAACACGCATATCGTGGGATGGGTTGCAAACTGGCTAGGTGACACAACCCACGGTCATAGTTGCTGGCACCATGTCAGACTTACTGCCTGTCACAGGCGGTGTCCCACGGGGCTCTGCCCTGGGTCCACTCTTTTTCTACATCTACATTTCCAAAGTACAAGCACACACAGGGGGGTTATGGCTGACATTGTTTGTAGATGACTGCGAACGGTGCCATAGTGGGACGGACATCTGACACAGATATCCTTCAAAGGGGCCTCACAGATATGGATATCTGCTGTCAGGGACATGGCCTACAGCTAAATGCCGGGTAATGCATAGTCATACCCATCGGGAAGAACAAGGTCACCCCTGTCCACCATATGGGTGGCAGTCCACTGAGCACGGGGGGAATTACCAGGGATCTGGGGACCCAGGTTGTCAGTCACCATTAGCTCGACACACACGTTATCGTGGTTCGGTAGAACTTCTACATTGCCCACCTGATCGTGCAGGGATTCACATCTAGATCAGGGTAGGTCATCGTCTCCTTGTACTCATTACTCATTAGACCTATGATTGAGTACATTGCCCCATTCGGAAGGTATCTGACCCGACACCTGCAGCAGCTGGGAAGGCCCCATAGGTTCATCGTCAGACAGATGCAGGGTGTCAGGGATTTGTGTTATGCTGCCCCACTGTAAGGACTCCTGCTCCATTCAGTCACATACCACTTGTTCAGTGGTGACCTGTGCCTGACATACGAGGCCATGTTGACCCATATTTGATGACTATGCTTCACCTACTGGATCTACATCCCTCAGAACCACAAGGGCAGGTGACGTGAACCTTGACACGGTCATTAATAGAATGTGTTGGAGTGACACATACATCACCCAGACACTCACTATGCTGTGGAAGAACATCACAGTACATGTGAGGCAGAGAACCTTGCTAGCCTTGTTCGAGGGGGATCTTGTCCATTGGATGGGGGATTGCAGATATAACCCAGGGATTACATCATTGTCACTGCTTGACAGAGGTACAGCAATATAATAGGCATGTTATCTCCAGACTGGAGGGTTGGCAAAGGAAACATAACTATGGCCTAGGGTTATGGCTGCCCTTGGGTAGATAGCCTACTCTGTATCTATGGACCTATGAACCTATGTTCATAGTTTGTCCCATTCACACTTGTCTATCCCCTATCCTCATTCTTATGTGTATATTTCTGTGGCACATGATTGAACTATGTATTACCTGCAGGTATGCTGTCTACAGTGCACATACATCACAGTTGATTACAGTGTATCTGTGTACCTACCTCTGTGATACTGAGGACTACCACACATCCTTCACAGCATTACATGCATATGTCCATTCTATTATTCTTTGGCCTGAGGGGGGGTGTTAAGGCAACGGTTACACGTGTCCCTGTTTGTGCACGCGTCATGGTGGTCTTTGACCAGCCTCCGTTGCTGTCGTGGGATGGACGGTAGTGTTGGTGTGTGTTTGGGATGTGTTTTCACTGCCGGTACATCTGTGGGAGGTGGGGTTGGCACATGTTCCTCTTTGCAGGGGGCCCCATCCTGGACATTTGTGTCATGCATCAACACTTGGCACGTGCCATATGTCCTGTGCTATTCCCACAGTCGTGTATGCCTTCCTGCATTACTACTGCGTGTTACTGGCTGTTTGTATCTGGTACACATGGCTATTATGGTGGATAGCTTGCCTATTCCCATGCTATGACATACCCATCCATCCAGGCATATACATGTTATTCCGTCCTTTGCGTTGGCCGTGGGTGTTTGGCCGTCCGGCAACGCTACTCTCAACGTGTGATGTCCCACCTTCCCCTTCTGTGCCTGTGGCACTCTGTTGGGGCGTCCTGCTTGGTGGGCAGATGTTCCACCATATGTGTTGTGTTTGACATGTCTGCATAGCTAATCATCGGTACGGTGGCTGAACATACCGCCTTGTCCAGATGTGTACAGTTATGGGCACCGTGGCGTGTGCATGCCTATGGGGTTTCGACAGGCCCATACCACATGCGGGATGTACACATTCTGTTGACACATTCACATGCAGCCATTTGGATATCTGTACCTGAGGTGGGATGTTAACATGTGGGGTACATATTTGCCCGCGTGGCACTGCCTAGGACAATACTTCTTACTACATTTCAGGTATGCCCATTGTGTGTAGGTGTGTAGCTGCGCACGGCTGCTAGCTGGGTTGGGTGCACGGTCGTACATGGGTGTGGGTTACATGCTATGACGGGGCTGTTGTGTATTACATTTGCATGCATGAGTTCTGCTTCTGGATATTACGCTTAGGCATACGCCGTCCTATGTGTACAGCACGTTGCTGGGTGTAGTACATGTTGCTATGCACATGTTTGCCTGTGTTTAGGGTATCTTGTTTCCTTCTTGTTGTTATATCGACACGGCTACCCGGCTGTGTACTCTCACTACTGCTGGTGACCATGCCCATGTCACTACTTCTATGTCGGTGCGGCGCGCTGACATGCTGCGGTACACCTTCACTGGGTATGCCCACTGACAGTGCATTGCGGGACGGACACGGTATTACACGTATCCTTTGTTCCTTGGACGGGTACACTTTGGACTTCGTGGGTTAATGTTTGGTTCTCCGTTTTGTGTGAACGGGTACTATGTTGCATAGTCTGCGTACGTTTCATTATCCACGGACCCTGGCTGGTGCGGTTACTATTGCAGGCGGCCTGTGGAAGTCAGCACTTTAGGTTGCTCATCGCCTGCCGGCTTGGCCGCCCGCATCCACGCGCCCGCCTCCCCGTGTCTGTTGGGGCACCAAAATTTCAT
>NC_056746.1:71773839-72008422 GCF_019279795.1 Protopterus annectens | reverse complement strand
TACTAGCAAATAACAAAATTCAGCCAACACTAGCTTCAGTTCAAGTTACTGAAGAGCAGAATAACTTCAGTTAAATATTCCTTCAACACTCCTTCATACACAGTTTAAATCAAATTAAACACTGTATTTTTTTTTAAAAAAAATGCAGATAAAGGTACTTAAATTCTCTTATACGCCCAGTTGAATATAACCAAGTTCTTAGCTGGCCAAAGCTGAGGTTCTAAAGCAGGAATTATTTCACAATGCACCAGTTGAATATGCAAGGACAGGAAATCAAAGAATGTGGCTACCCCCACACCTGTAATTACTAGCAAATAACAAAATTCAGCCAACACTAGCTTCAGTTCAAGTTACTGAAGAGCAGAATAACTTCAGTTAAATATTCCTTCAACACTCCTTCATACACAGTTTAAATCAAATTAAATACTGTATTTTTTAAAAAAAGTGCAGATAAAGGTACTTAAATTCTCTTATACGTCCAGTTGAATATAACCAAGTTCTTAGCTGGCCAAAGCTGAGGTTTTAAAGCAGGAATTATTTCACAATGCACCAGTTGAATATGCAAGGACAGGAAATCAAAGAATGTGGCTACCCCCACACCTGTAATTACTAGCAAATAACAAAATTCAGCCAACACTAGCTTCAGTTCAAGTTACTGAAGAGCAGAATAACTTCAGTTAAATATTCCTTCAACACTCCTTCATACACAGTTTAAATCAAATTAAATACTGTATTTTTTTAAAAAAAAAGTGCAGATAAAGGTACTTAAATTCTCTTATATGTCCAGTTGAATATAACCAAGTTCTTAGCTGGCCAAAGCTGAGGTTTTAAAGCAGGAATTATTTCACAATGCACCAGTTGAATATGCAAGGACAGGAAATCAAAGAATGTGGCTACCCCCACACCTGTAATTACTAGCAAATAACAAAATTCAGCCAACACTAGCTTCAGTTCAAGTTACTGAAGAGCAGAATAACTTCAGTTAAATATTCCTTCAACACTCCTTCATACACAGTTTAAATCAAATTAAATACTGTATTTTTTAAAAAAAGTGCAGATAAAGGTACTTAAATTCTCTTATACGTCCAGTTGAATATAACCAAGTTCTTAGCTGGCCAAAGCTGAGGTTTTAAAGCAGGAATTATTTCACAATGCACCAGTTGAATATGCAAGGACAGGAAATCAAAGAATGTGGCTACCCCACACCTGTAATTACTAGCAAATAACAAAATTCAGCCAACACTAGCTTCAGTTCAAGTTACTGAAGAGCAGAATAACTTCAGTTAAATATTCCTTCAACACTCCTTCATACACAGTTTAAATCAAATTAAATACTGTATTTTTTTTAAAAAAGTGCAGATAAAGGTACTTAAATTCTCTTATACGTCCAGTTGAATATAACCAAGTTCTTAGCTGGCCAAAGCTGAGGTTTTAAAGCAGGAATTATTTCACAATGCACCAGTTGAATATGCAAGGACAGGAAATCAAAGAATGTGGCTACCCCCACACCTGTAATTACTAGCAAATAACAAAATTCAGCCAACACTAGTTTCAGTTCAAGTTACTGAAGAGCAGAATAACTTCAGTTAAATATTCCTTCAACACTCCTTCATACACAGTTTAAATCAAATTAAATACTGTATTTTTTTTTAAAAAAGTGCAGATAAAGGTACTTAAATTCTCTTATACGTCCAGTTGAATATAACCAAGTTCTTAGCTGGCCAAAGCTGAGGTTTTAAAGCAGGAATTATTTCACAATGCACCAGTTGAATATGCAAGGACAGGAAATCAAAGAATGTGGCTACCCCCACACCTGTAATTACTAGCAAATAACAAAATTCAGCCAACACTAGCTTCAGTTCAAGTTACTGAAGAGCAGAATAACTTCAGTTAAATATTCCTTCAACACTCCTTCATACACAGTTTAAATCAAATTAAACACTGTATTTTTTTAAAAAGTGCAGATAAAGGTACTTAAATTCTCTTATACATCCAGTTGAATATAACCAAGTTCTTAGCTGGCCAAAGCTGAGGTTTTAAAGCAGGAATTATTTCACAATGCACCAGTTGAATATGCAAGGACAGGAAATCAAAGAATGTGGCTACCCCACACCTGTAATTACTAGCAAATAACAAAATTCAGCCAACACTAGCTTCAGTTCAAGTTACTGAAGAGCAGAATAACTTCAGTTAAATATTCCTTCAACACTCCTTCATACACAGTTTAAATCAAATTAAATACTGTATTTTTTTTTTAAAAAGTGCAGATAAAGGTACTTAAATTCTCTTATACGTCCAGTTGAATATAACCACGTTCTTAGCTGGTCAAAGCTGAGGTTTTAAAGCAGGAATTATTTCACAATGCACCAGTTGAATATGCAAGGATAGGAAATCAAAGAATGTGGCTACCCCCACACCTGTAATTACTAGCAAATAACAAAATTCAGCCAACACTAGCTTCAGTTCAAGTTACTGAAGAGCAGAATAACTTCAGTTAAATATTCCTTCAACACTCCTTCATACACAGTTTAAATCAAATTAAATACTGTATTTTTTTTTTAAAAGTGCAGATAAAGGTACTTAAATTCTCTTATACGTCCAGTTGAATATAACCAAGTTCTTAGCTGGCCAAAGCTGAGGTTTTAAAGCAGGAATTATTTCACAATGCACCAGTTGAATATGCAAGGACAGGAAATCAAAGAATGTGGCTACCCCCACACCTGTAATTACTAGCAAATAACAAAATTCAGGCAACACTAGCTTCAGTTCAAGTTACTGAAGAGCAGAATAACTTCATTTAAATATTCTTTCAACACTCCTTCATACACAGTTTAAATCAAATTAAATACTGTATTTTTTTTTTTTAAAAGTGCAGATAAAGGTACTTAAATTCTCTTATACGTCCAGTTGAATATAACCAAGTTCTTAGCTGGCCAAAGCTGAGGTTGGGGAAAAACAGGTATTAGTGTATGAGAAATACTTGTAAACTGGATTAAACCTGACAGGATAAGATATTTTACAAGTTGTTAATAGCTATCATAATGGTTATTATTGTATTATTTAGAATTAAATTGTATTTACAACCTGTTAAATTGTAAAGCTATACATGAGATGGTTTAAAAAAACAAGAGATGATTTAAAATTGCTTTATTAAAGCTATACAAGAGAGAATAAAGATATGCAAAATGCATAAATGTTTCTAATAGCAAGAATGGTCACTATTTTTAGTATGTTTTTGGCAAAACAATGTTGGTATAAAAAAGCATGAATATTTTTAATTGCTGAGTTTGTATTTTAAAATAACAGGACATATGGATATGGTATCAATTCCACTAGATATTTCTAAAGAGACAAACATTTTCCAAGATTTTGCTCAATATTAATTTTATTAAATTTGTAAGATTAGACTAAATGTACTTTACAGTCTTTGTATGCACAAATGTAGAAAATCTCAATACAAATGATAATCTTTGTATGTACAAATGCAGAAGAATTCAGTACAAATGAAATTAATGTCTAGTAATGAATATGTGTAAAAAAAACATGTTTAAAAAAATGGGTCCAGGATACCTACTAAATTGAAATGCATGAACAGCAAACAGTTTGTGTAAATACATACTGTATTGGATACATTGTAATAAGTTCAAAAGTAATTTGTCAAGTTGTAATATTACTGGTTTTACCCCAGTAAAATAATTGCTTTCAAATATTTATTATCTAGGCTCAGTTCAGTATTTTACCAAGATGTTATTGAGCAGTTCAGAGACATGAACACAATGTGATGGTTACAATGGCATTAAAACTGTATATTTTCAGCAGTGCATACATGCTTGCAGTAGCACATAGTTATTGTCTCTTATAGTTAATTCAACAGTTGCAAAGAGTTAATGAAACAATTCAAGTCATAAATTAAATTCTGTGATTGCAAAATAATAAATTAATCAAGTAAAATTAAAACAGACACAGCTCATAACTGATAAAATATTTTCACAGAATGGTCTGCAAAAGAAAAAGTTGTTAAATACATTCAGATTTGGTAGTAATACATGTTTTCATTGTATTAACTATGTAAAATTGCATTTTGACTTGTATCAAAAAAGACTAAAGGTTTTATATAAAAATAATGTGTTTTTTATATAGAATGTTTTGAGTATGTTTAAAAACAGAGGGAATTGTTAGATATTATGACTATAAAGCTGAAATTAATTCTGTTGTAAATATGCTGAAAGAAAAAGTTTGCTTGAATATATGTATAGTTTACAATGTGCATTCATACTATATGTATAACAGATAGGCTTCTCTTCACAGCATCAGAAAATGCCTAACAAAGCAATACTGGAAAACAAGCATTACATGATTTTCTCATGTTTGTAGAACAAATATCTATTAACAGACATCCTTTTTTATAAATTCAGCAATACATGATGTTTTTCCAGTAGGAACAGCTTATACAGATGTTTCCTTTCAGAATGGCATCCTCACATCAGCAAAAGTGCTTAAATCACAAAAGGACAATAGAAAAGTCTAAAAACAGACATTATGTGACTTCCCACATAAGGCCAGAAAAACATACCAAGAGGAAATGTGTGCGTGACTAGCTCTGTATATAGCAATTGTAGTAATTCAGTTATGGGAGAGAAGGACAGAGAGAGGTATTTTGTAGAAGTCATCATTCATATCTGTAATGAAGGAAAACTTTGTAAATATATGCTACAAATCTGACAGACTACGTGTGGTGTGTTATAAAATAAGTTATCTGTAACTGTGCTTATAGCTGCAAAATATATTTCTTTATCAGTGTGCAATTTGAAAGGCTTGGTGCTTTAAACAGAGTACAGATGGAGTCATGCAGAGCTATGTGTCTCTGATTCAGCAGTAAACAGCAAGCAAGCAGCAAGAAGCAAGTAAGCTCCGTATAATTTTTCACATAGCATATGCACTGACACAGTAGGGATCCAGGGAATGTCACCCTCTCTGACTTGCACAGACAGTAAAAGGTATGCCAAACATGACACTACTGGTGCTCAGCCATGTATAGGAAGTGCACTATGTGCATTCGACATAGGCAGCTCTCCAGCACCATCCTCAGGTCTGGCACACCCTTAAGGTAAGTCAATCAACCTACCAATTGGCAGTTGTATTAGAATGTGTTGGTACCTGTAGCTATGGTATAGATGTGAGCATGCAAGGGAATTTGGTGGCCGAATGTTAAGGCAGCAGACAGTAGACATCCATAGTGGCACCATGACATCTGTAGCACATACGGGGGTCAACATAGTAGCCAGTAGTACATAGGGTGTCATAACCCTCTGCGGGTAATGGGCTGAGCATCATGTGTGTCCATACAGCCCACACAAGTCTCAACCAGCTGGACAGGTGTAGACCAACACAGACAAATGCTGTACTATGGCCTCTAAATATGCCCTGTGGATGACCCCCCCCCCCACAGACCCACACAGACAGACTACAACAGGCCAGGCAGTTGGATGTAGGTTGTAAAGGCTAGGACATCTGAAACTAATATGTTGGTAATCAAAGCTAAGATCTGGAGTACACTGGTATGCCTCTAGCCAGCACAATAGGTAGGTCTACACACTGAAATGGAGTACCTGACATACCAGTACAGTAGTAGCAAAAGTGTACAAGTGTCAGGCGTACCCCCCCCTTCCAACGTACACATATAGCAACAGTCAGGTGCGCCCCCCCGGTGCTGTGTAGGAATGTGGATACAGTCGCATGTCCCCCCATGCTGTGCAGAAATGCAGCAACAGTCAATGCCACATGACTGATGGATACCCTGCAGACACAGCATGCCACCTGTCAGTGTACAATGCAGAGGTCAGCACCACAGTACAAACTACCTGAACATGTAACACATGCGATACAGTTGGCCATACTGGGCATGCTCAAACACATGAAGTTATGATGGCAATGTCAGTCGACAACATGCGGAATGGTCATACTGGGCATGCTCACACATGTAAACACAAGAAGGCCAGGTCTGCAAACACCAGTGGTCCAGACATATTTGTTGGTACATTGCTATACTGCTGGATGACTGTGCTGTATGGTATGTGTGTGGTACTGTCTATTGTCTGTATATTTGCCATGGTATATTGGTAATTCAAATTAGCTGTGTGCGCAGGGTGTTGCTACCAACACTTGCAAAGGACAGTTATTTGTTTTCGGGCAGAACAAGCCCATTGGATACGGAGGGAGTAAGGCACATTGAAGCAGTTGGGAGTGGTTGTGCGTGGGTTTGCATGGTGTTAAGCACTGCTGACCTCTGATTACAGCTTCTTACACTTGGTTAGCCTCCACATTTCTTTACCAGTGCAATACATGCATACTGGTAGCCAAACACGCTTACACCTGCTCGCTCCCTCACTTGCACATGCACCAACATTGGTGCTTGCATGTGTCACTCACGCTGGGTGGGCACAATCCCTTGTGATGCCTATTACATCGGACTACATGACTACAGTATCAGGTATGGCTGACCATTAGGCGACAGCATGGCATTCGACTGTACGGAATCGGCGGCCTGTCCAGTGAGTTAATCATATTATATGCGTGTTCCTCGTACAATCTGCTCCCATCTGGCTGATACATGGGAACCGATACTCTGCAATGCAGACATGTAAATGCATTTTGGGACCCACATCCGTTTGCTGGGTCATGCTACCGCATACCTATTGTAGGTTTGCCACCTTTTAAATTGTCCGAGGTAGGACTTTAGGATTAACACCTGTCCCACTTTGTGTGGGACAGACCCTCCTTAGGCGGATGTGTCATGCGAAAATAATCAAGACATAGCAAATGTCCTGATTACAGGACAATATTATATTCTACGTTTCTCTAATAGTTGCATGTAACAGCTATTGTATATATGACACTTCTATATGTTATGTGAAGTAGGATAAGCAACTGGACTGCTGCTAGACTAAGCTTTTATTTGTGCTAATATGTATAGTTCTGTACTATGCACGGCTGTAGGCATGTTCTGACCTGGTACATCTGACATTTCTATGGAGCAGGTCCCACTTTGGCCATTTTGAAAGGTGGCATCCCTATAGGATCTATATGCAGAGATTTCAGATTTGGCAGGGCAGCACATACCCACAGCCAGTAGAAAGCAGAGTACTTCACTGTTTTGCCTAAATAAAAGGTTATTCTTGTAGCATTATAGTTGATAATACTGTGTCTTATAACATCTAGTTGTTTCAGATACAACATAATCGTTATATGCAACCACTACAGACAATATAAGGATTCTTTGCCTTAAATCACAGGCCATGTGCCATATAACATTTATTTTGCAGGACACAACTACCCAAAGGGGAGTGTCTTTCACAAAGGTGAACAGGTGGTAACCCCAACCTATTATGCTATCATCTACCTAAGGTAGCCAGCGGAATATGCACTTTCTGTCACTAGCAGACCTCACATACAAATGGGGGAGAATGAGCACTGAATCAGGAACACTGCATAACACCCTCAGGGACATATTTAGGGCGGCACGATGGTTAATGCTGTCACCTCACAGCAAGAGGTTCTCCGGTTCGATTCTCGGCTGGGGTGTCTTCTGTGTGGAGTTTGCATGTTCTCCCTGCATTCGCATGGGTTTCCTCCGGGTACTCTGGTTTCCTCCCACATTCTAAAGACATGCTTCTGGAGTATTTCTCCCCGGGCCTCCGCTGAAAACAGGATCTGTGGAACCTAGTCGGACTTTCCTGGTCAATAAATGTTAAATAAATTAATAAAAAAAATAAATAAAAATTTAGATGATTTGGTACTATTAACCTGACACATTGACAGTCCCAGGACATATGTATTCATACACATTTTTTGAGGTACATGCTGTTTATGACTCATACATGTTGTCATTATTCATTACGTGTATTCTGCCACATGTCCACCTAATATCATTAGTTCTAGAAGGGTTTAGTTGGGACTGTGTTAGATTCTGATTCGTAATCACGGTCGCCCATGTTAATTGGGTACAGTTCACTGATATGGTCCCTATGTGTTCCCCCAATGGTTTACGGACTATCCAGTAGATGTGCTCTTAAGGTTTGGGAGGTATGGGCATCTGCTATACCCACATCGGTATATTAATTACTTCCACGGGGCGGGCCTAATACGTCTCTGCTAACCAACACCTGCACACTTAGGCCCATGATTGCATACCCGTGATTCCCCTACCTGACACCCTTCAACAGCACTCATCCTTACTGTGAGAGCAGCTGGGGTATGAACACACCCCTACACACTGCCCACTTTCCCCATGTCGGGACACATGTCATACGTTTTGTCAACCCATGTGTTATCAGACTTGCACAACCTACTGTTCCATGTACAGCTACATCCTGGTCGAGTCGAGCACTACAGGTTTGCCTACAAGGTGAATTTTTGGTGTCCCACAAGGGACCCCGTGATCCATGCTTAAAGTGCAGACCTTGCAGATCTCTCCCACTGGTAGTTTCCTGTCTGTGGTCTGGAAAGCAGCGGTGTATTTACCTTCATTGCGTGTCTATATGTCTCACCAGCCTAGCTGGGGGTGTGTGGGTGGTAGATGTTTGTTTATTGGGCCTCCCACTAACATATGCTCGGTGTGAACATATGTTACCCGTAATTGCTGTAACGTAACCTAGGTATGTACATGTGTATATTTACAGTAACATATAGCTATATATATATATATATATATATATATATATATATATGTATATATGTGTGTGTGTGTGTGTGTATATATATATATATATATATATATATATATATATATATATATATATATATATATAAATATATGAATATATATACATCTGTGTGTCCATTGACCAATACATTTCCCGCTCATATGCACTTACACATGCGTATTGGGTTTTATATATGCTTCACCAGCATACTATTGCCTTAGTCATTATGACACCGACACTTCACTCCGGTTATCTTGTAATCGGTATTTAGCACGTTATACAGTGGACAGATGTCGCAATATGTTCATGTACAGATTACCGATGGTAATTGGGATATGATACAGTGTCATTTGACCTGTTCCTCATCTGCACAGCCTATTATTCCAGCTACTGTCTTTGTTTGTCTGTGCACATTCATATTATTTATGTCAATAAATGGAGTGCATGTGTTACAGAGAATGTACTTCAACATATTGTTGTCTGCATGTGCGTATGCATATATACCTATTACGTACTAGCTGACCTACATGGGGTGGTCCATTGGAACTGGCCCAACCAACCCTTGCACTCCTGGATCCATAATTGCATACCCATAGTTCCTCCACCCCACCCGTGTTGAGTTTCCACGCGTAACAGCCATTATCCACTTGATATCACAGCCATGACACACCTTTACACATTGCCCTCTCCAGTGCGTTTGGTGCCCTACACACATTTTGTCCCACCTCGTGTATTCACAGGGTCTCCCGCCATTTATATTTGCACATACGTGCCTTTCCTGGTGTTATGGATTACGGCCATTTGCAGTTTACAAGTGTATGTGGTTCCAACATGGACTGCATTCCGTCTGTGTGTAATGTAGACATAGCAGTTCAACGATGTTATGCCCACTGGTAGAACCTTGCCTGTGGTGTGAATAGCGGTGCTCTACTCACTCTTGGGCAGCTTTATCTGACATATGCTGCAAGCACTATACAATACATTAGTTGCTCTCGATTCCCTTCACAACCCTTGTGTATGCTTTATTCTTACGGCGTTCATTCTTCATCTACATATTTCATGTCTGTGGATATATATCTATGCACACACACACACACACACACACACACACACACACACACACACACATATATATATATATATATGTATATATATGTGTGTGTGTGTGTATATATATATATATATATATATATATATATATATATATATATATATATATATATATGTATATGTATATATATATATATATATATAAATTACATCTGTACATACAAACATACATTTCCTATGCTGGGGGCTGCTTACACCCGCACAGGCGCACTCACCTATGCTTACTGTGAGTTACATATGTTTACTGCTACTTATTTGTACTTACGTGTGCCTTATTCATTATGACAGTACCACTTTGATTGAAGGAATCTGGTTAATGGCCCCATGCAAAACACGCATTCACCTTTACATGTTTAAATGTTGGCTTGACAGCACACCAACATTCATTCCACAAGGAAAATGATATGTGCTATAGTCGAACTTGAACCGGGAATGCCTTTATGTTAGGCGGATGCTCTAACCACTACACTATTGATGTTCTGCTTCATTTATATGTATACCCATGGTTCACAGTTACCCGGACACATGCCTCAACACTTCACTTACACAGCAGGCATCCATTCTCCTGCTGGGAAAACCACAGTACTACTCATGCGGCATTCCCTATTCCCTACTGCTCTGGACCCGTGCTGCATGTTTACTCACTCCAAGGATATTCAGAACTCCAAAGCTTATAGTCCTGGCACATATGTGTGTTTGATTGTCAGGGTGTTCATGTGGTCATCCAGGTTTAGGCTTGTCCAACTGGAGACCGGAACAGCCCTGTACCCATTTGAAAGTCAGAAGTAGCACATGGACAGAGTTAGTCCCGATGTTACCATTCTACCTGTGTTTACAGATGCAGGGGTTTACCCACCTCTGACCAGCTTGATATGTCTGCACTACGTAATACTGGGTGGGGGCAGTTCCGCTGGTGTTTCCCTTCACATTTGTTACAACTGCTTTATTGTGACCATGTTCATTTATATACATATACATATATATATATATATATATATATATATATATATATATATATATAGATATATATATATATATATCTGTACATACACATACATATACACCTACATACCTATTTACATTTCCCATACTGTTGAATGTCCGCCGTGCATCCCCGCTTACGTCTGCTTGTACGTGGCTTTACCTCTCTATATCCGATGGACATTATTCTGGCCATCACATAAAATTAGCGGCCCTTGCATGGCTTGGACCCAGAAACAGACTCACCTTAGTCACCGGTTTGACCACTACACCATCCGCATGGATGGTAGCTAGGATATATGACTTCACTACAGGTATTCAACAGTACTGGCAACAAATGTGACAGTTGTTGGTGTACATATGCGTACAGACCTCTCAACCCCTCAGGGACTAATTTCAACAGTAACAGGGACAAGGCAAGGACAAATCAGAGACAATCACGGACACTTTTAAAATATTAGTACTATGAACTTGAAACATTGACAGAATCAGAGCATATGTATTAATACTTATTTTCTGAAGTAAAAGACATCTATTACTCTTAATTATTGTCATTATTCATTCAGTGTAATTCACCACCTTTCCACCAAAGATCACTGGTTTTAGGGGGGATTAAGAGGCTGGCCAGTTATTGTGTGAATGCTTTGACCATTGGTAGGGTTGCCACCTTTTCATATGGCCAGGATGGGATATATTCGGGACACACCAGATTTTTCAGGCCAACACATACCCTCAGTCAGTACACCACATAGTACATTTGTTTTATGCCTAAATGTAAGCTTATTGTTGTAGCAGTTTAGCTGCTTCTTCTATTTTGTTTACTTGCTTATTATGTTTCGTGTAACATGTAGGTATTTTACATATGGAAATAACTATTGTATGTGACTATTACATAAAATATGGGACATAATTATGTCCTATGATCACAGGATATTTTACATTTATAATAGTTTTGGTATGGATACAACTGCCCAGAGGGGGACTGTCTCTCACAATGTGGGACAGGTGGTAACCCTGACCATTGGGCTAGACTTAGCTATTGGCGGCACACTAACACGATGCATTTCGCTTCCACTTGGTATAACTATTGACACTGCAATGGAATACGGGCACGGGGTTTTAAATGTCATTTGTTCGAGGGATGGGGACTCAATATTCAGCTATGTGCATTTGTGTTTGCTTCTTATTTTTGTGTTCGCAAAACTGTCTTGCATGCTTTGCATACATTTCAGTATCCATGGACACTGACAGGTGTGATTACTATTAGAGCCAGGCTGTACTATTCAGCATTTTAGGTTGTACGTAAACAGCAATGTCCACACCTCCGTGCGGTGCGTGAACACGCCCCATGCACTCGTGCATGTTTCCTATGCACGTGGATGTGGCGGCAGCGCACCTTCATTAATATGCATATGGCACTACTGCGCCATCTCTACGGCGCACGGTTGGTGCAAGCCTAATGCCGTTCTTGCGCCGAGCTTCATGAATCTTGGGGATAGATTGTCTTATAAGAACTATTAGGAGTACCTTGAGTAATTGTTTACAAGATAAAATAATTAGCCTTGACTTGTATAACCATTTTTTGATAAGTGAGCCATTAATTCCTGTCATACAGGGTATACCAAAGATCCATAAGGATAGCCACAGACCACCAATGAGACCCATTCTTTCTGGCTGTGGTTGGAGCATGGAGCTCTTCTCTATATTTGTTGAGAAGCACCTATGTCCAATCTTAGATATGAATGAGGTAGTGCTGAGGGACTCCAAACAGTTTTTAAGAGATCTTTTTGACTATATTAAAATGCAACTGACAGATATGAGATATCTACTGGTCACTATGGATGTACAGTCACTTTTTGCCATGATTCCTAACCAGACTGGCTTGATTTATGTGGGTGGATACTTGTCCAAGTACAGTGCATACGATCCTTCAGTGTGTCACCTGATAGATCTTTGTATGAGAATAGTACTCGATGATAATATCTTTGTCTTTGATGATGTTTATTACCAACAAAGAGATGGCAAGGCTATGGGTACCTCTAGTGCCAATAGCTATGCCAATATGGTCATGGCTCAATGGGAAGAGGAGTGTATGTTTTCAACACCAAGTTTTCATCAATATGTCCCATTCTATTGTAGATTTATGGATGACCTGTTCCTTGTTTGGACAGGCCATCCCGATGAGTTAGTCAAGTTTCTTCAAGATTTAAACTCCTCTAGCAGTTTTGTGAAAATTTTCTCTGAACTACTCAGACACTCAAGCTGAATTTTTGGATGTGCTTTTAACCAGATAGGTTGATGATTCCCTCTGTACTTATATATATAGGAAACCCTGTTATAGGAATTCCCTGTTGCATCGAGACAGCATTCACCCATCACATGTGTTTAAGGATATAGTTAAGGGACAGGGGTTGAGAGCCTCTAGGCCGAATGGGACAGATGATAGTTTTAAATCTGAGTTGTTATGCTTAAAAGGCAAGCTGACTGACAGAGGCTATAAAGAAAAGGAGGTTGATGATATACTTTATAGCATACCTCCACTTATATCCAGTATAGCCAGACTGTACTACTCTGAACACTCCATTGATTTCAATGGTAGAAGATCAACTCCCGTTAGACCTACTAATATCTCTGTTCCTCTAACTTATACCACTGACACTAGGATGACAATGAATGTTATTAAGAGACACTGGAACATATTAGCAACTGACACCAACATCCAGAGGCTTGTAGGTTATACTCCCAGATTCTTATATAAGAATAGGAAAAATCTAAAAAGATTATTATGCTATCCAGATAATCAGAAACCGGGTGTGTGTGAGTTTGGAAGTAATAAATTAGCATGTGGAGCATGTAATTTTTGTAACTACGTAGACAGCAGTGGGTGTTTTCAATATCCTGATAATGGATGTAGGTTTGATTTTAAGGTGAACGCAACCTGTCTGACCCCACATGTGGTCTACCTTGCCAGCTGCATGGTCTGCCAAGCATTTTATGTAGGCAAGATCGATAGACCTCTGAAAGACAGGATTAGGGAGCATTTATACAGTATCCATTGTGTTTCTGCCAACAATGCCTTGTCCAAACATATTATGCCCACTGATGCGAGACACTTTTTTAAGTTCATGGTGATTGATAGGATAAACCCCAGTGTCTGAGGTGGTGATATTAGAAACCTTACTGAAACGAGGGAGGTGAACTGGATGATTAGGGTAAGAGCAGATCAGGGCAGTGGACTTAATTAACTTAGCCAGTTACATGTGAGTGTTATTTTTGAGTGATCAGAAAATAATCTATGTTCAATTTAAACTTATTAACCTAAGTCTCAGAAATTAAGAAAAAATCCAGTCTGGATCCAGTTTTGTGACATTGAGAATAAAAGGTAAATTTGTCTTTTGGTGATTTTTTTATTTTAAAAGATATATGGATCAAATAAATTAAAATCAGTTTTAAGTTCAGTAATGGCTGTAATAAATAACATATTGATTAAATGAACTTTTTGTGTTTGCCCTGTCTGATGTAAGATCTTGAATAGTATTCCAGTCCCCAATATAATATAATATAATATAATATAATATAATATAATATAACATAATATAATATAATATAATATAATATAATATAATATAATAGCAATTACGGTAATGGGCTAAAATCTTATAAATAAACATAAAGAAGTATTGTTGTCTAGTGCAGGGGGGCATATATGTTTAATAGTAACACAGGTTTGTCAAAGTAATGACAATTAATTGTTATATAACACCATCTTAAATCTGGGTCGACATCATTGTGTAAAATGTTATCTTGAAAATTTAAAAAAAAAATCATTACAACACTGGTGCTATTAGATTTTTTTATCATCAATAATTGTTTTAATTCACTTTTCTCTCGTATCATTTTTCCATTGTCAGGTAACATATGAGGTTCTTGTATTAATATTAGATTTGCTTTAGATTTAAAGGCTAGATGAAAAAATAATTTTCTTTTTTTTGTCCAACTGGATCCCATTGATGTTCCATGAATCAATAATCTACACAATAAAGCTTTTTGCAGGAAAATAATGTTCTTGGGTGGTGAAAGCCAGGGAACCTTTTTGGCTAGGCTTATATAGGCCCCAGGGCTGATAGCCTAGTACCTACCTATGAACCTATATGTAGATGTATATATCTATATGTAGATAATTAGGAAAGATGAGCTTAGTTGTAACTACCTTAAGTAGAGCAGAGGTAGTGCATTCATCTAACGTTAATGGCAGATTGTACTTATCTCTTCCTGTATATACCCTGTGCCTAATCACAAATCTACTTAGCCTGGTAGAGAATATTATAGTAGCAAGTAGAGATGTTGTAGGAAAAGTAAAGAGTAAATCTTATAACAGGGTGTCTGTAGTAACTATTTCTTGTATAACATGCAATCCTAGTAAAAAAAAAACATCATTCAGATAGAGTACAAATAGCATAATTCTCCTAACACACTTACTTCCTATCACTCAGCTCCCACTAGGTGTTTAAGGGATGCATGGTAAAGAGCTGATACCAAGAGGAGAAAATATAAAAATAAGAAACATGCATAAGGATGTAGAATAGACAATTATGTGTATAATTGTCTAGAAGTTGTAGGAGATACACATACATTTTGTGTATACCTATGGAACTAAAAATAGTCTCCAGTTCTATTATTAATCCTAACATATTTGAAACAATCACAAATAAATACTTAACGTGTTTTAATATATTTAAGTATTGAAGATGTGCAATAAAATATTATACTGTAACCAAGCAAAAACATATTCCAAAACATTTTATAATAGAAATAGAATTACAGCCAGGTATAGCATCAAGTATATCTTTAAAACTACTTAGGTTAATAAGTTTAAATTAGACATTTGCGTAAGGCCAGAAAAAAAAAAAAACTTTAACCATGTCAAAAGCAAAAGACAATAACCATATCAAGTGACTCAGCCAAAATACTAGTCTATTTGTTGTCCGATTAAGCATTCCTTTGACCTATCATATGGTCCTTGCAGTACAAGAGAAAAACAAAATAATAAATGCATAAATATGAGTGCAGATGAATTATAAAATAGTATAAAATAATAATGTATTACACTATTTAACCTGAGAAACTACATAGAACAGGCCAGTCTATAACACCACAAATTATCATGTGGCAGTTATGAATGCAATAAGTTAACAATGATAGAACAATTTCCATTTGCTTAAATGACTGAATACAAAATTATTTGTGCTAACTTTTCTCCCATACCACAGATGAAAATCACATATTTCAATTAACATATTAAAGATTAGTAAAGCTTTAAAGCTTTCCCAAAAAGTAGTCCTTTCTAGTCATATGCACGTGATAATGCATTTATCAGCTATTGTCAAATTCAGCCCCGTACATCAAGAATTTTCCAAGACACTAGAGCTAATAAATGCAAAAAAACTAAGAACAGTAGGGCTCTCTAACTGATCTGCTTATATGCAACATCAAAGACTGTTGGATGATCAGTAATATAGTCATTTAAATAAAATAGTTATTTATAAGCTGATTGTTTCAGCTGCAGGGCAAAGCACCAATAAGTTAACTTTCTTTCTTCCATTTAATTAAAAATAACGTAGCAGAGAAGAGTAATTAACTAAACCACACAAATAAAAGAAAAACTCAGTTTCACCACAACCAAAATAGAGCATTTACCATTTCAATGTATTAGACTCAGCTTTAACGTTCATTTCCAGGGTGTTACCAATTTTCCAGTGTTGATTATTACAAGTTTTTAAGTTTTTAAACAGCTTTAAATGTTAAGTAAGAGATAGTGTCCCTTTAAGATGATGAGGGAGCTTGGGAAAGGGAAACGACATTGCTAAAGGGCACTGTAAGAGCATAACACTTAAACCGTATCTTGTGAACTATAAAATCAATTCATAATTTTGATCAGGAGCTTGCAACCCCCCCAAAAGAAAAAACTCTAGACTTAACAACAAGACACTGATTTATAAAATGATTCAAAATATATAGCATGTTACAGCCTTAAGTAAGAAGCCAACACAACATGTATCCTGCATACAACAGCAGCCCAAAAAGGGGATCAGCATTTAGAGGCTTCAGCATCAGATATTGTATTAAATGTGTTAAGAAAAACATTTCTTGCGTCTAGAACCATGGATACAGATATTTTAATACATTTATGCTGAAAAGTTAATGTATTAGGGTATTTCATCTGGAAGTTAATCTTCTCTTGTATTAGGTATGCACAAAATGGGGAACGTTTTGTCTTTCTTGTTTTATTTGCATTGGGAGGTCTTGTGCAAACAAAATTTTAGTACCATTCCAGGTAAAGAATTTCTTTTTCTTGCCAATAGAGAGAATTTAAAGAATAACTAGTAGTAGTAACTATTTCTTGTATAACATGCAATCCTATTAAAAAAAAAAAACATCATTTAGATAGAGTACAAATAGCATACTTCTCCTAACACACTTACTTCCTATCACTCAGCTCCCACTAGGTGTTTAAGGCAAAGGATGCATGGTAAAGAGCTGATACCAAGAGGAGAAAATATAAAAATAAGAAACATGCATAAGGATGTAGAATAAAGACGTATGTGTATAATTGTCTAGACGTCGTAGGAGATACACATACATTTTGTGTACACCTATGGAACTAAAAATAGTCTCCAATTCTATTATTAATCCTAATGATTACAAAACATATTTGAAACAATCACAAATAAACCCTTAACTTGTTTTAATATATTTAAGTATTGAAGATGTGTAATAAAGTATTATATTGTAACCAAGCAAGAACATATTCCAAAACATTTTATAATAGAAATAGAATTACAGCCAGGTATAGCATCAAGTATATCTTTAAAACTACTTAGGTTAATATGTTTAAATTAGACATTTGTGTAAGGGCCAGAAAAAAAAAAACTTTAACCATGTCAAAAGCAAAATTCAATAACCATATCAAGTGACTCAGCCAAAATACTAGTCTATTTGTTGTCCGATTAAGCATTCCTTTGACCTATCATATGGTCCTTGTAGTACAAGAGGAAAACAAAATAATAAATGCATAAATATGAGTGTAGTTGAATTATAAAATAGTATAAAATAATAATGTATTACACTATTTAACCTGAGAAACTACATAGAACAGGCCAGTCTATAACACCACAAATTGTCATGTGGCATTTATGAATGCAATAAGTTAACAATGATAGAACCATTTCCATTTGCTTAAAATGACCAAATACAAAATTATTTGTGCTAACTTTTCTCTCATACCACAGATGAAAATCACACTTTTCAGTTAACATATTAAAGATTAGTAAAGCTTTAAAGCTTTCCCAAAAAGCAGTCCTTTCTAGTCATATGCACGTGATAATGCATTTATCAGCTATTGTCAAATTCAGCCCCATACATCAAGAATTTTCCAAGACACTAGAACTGATAAATGCAAAAAACTAAGAACAGTAGGGCTCTCTAACTGATCTGCTTATATGCAACATCAAAGACTGTTGGATGATCAGTAATATAGTCATTTAAATAAAATAGTTATTTATAAGCTGATTGTTTCAGCTGCAGTGCAAAGCACCAATAAGTTAACTTTCTTTCTTCCATTTAATTAAAAGTAATGTAGCCGAGAAGAGTAATTAACTAAACCACACCAATAAAAGAAAAACTCAGTTTCACCACAACCAAAACTTCTGAATAGTGAGCTGCATTGGCTGAAGGGCTAGTTTTAACTCATCAAGGTTAGAGAGTTGTTCTGGTTTTGTTTTACTTGTTGGTTTATTTAAATCTTGCTGTTTCCCAATTCTAGGTCTTTTAGCTACAGTATCTTTTTCAGGTGAAGATACTGCAGAAAGTTTAGTTTGGGTGTCCATGGTGTTATTTCCTTTGACATCTTTAGCCTTTCTTTTCCTTTGTTTCTAAGAGATTAGTAATTAAGGCCTCGTGGTTGCAGCTGGGCAAGGATGATTAATCAAATCCAAGGCAATCTTCTCTTTAAGTATTAAAATCTGCTTTTCGTAGATTTATTTCAAGCCAAATTTAGATTTTTGTTAGTATATTGGTTAGATTTTGGGAGTTTAAGTGAGCTCTATACCAAAACTGTCTAAGAAAATTTAGCATCCCAGTCAGAGCTAAGTAATAGCAGTGTTCATAGGCAGACAGCCATCTTGCCCCCCCCCTCCAGTCACAGTTATTTGAGGCCAAGAGAGTGTCATTGTTTGTAAAGAAGAAAGATGTATTTTTCATGTCTATAAACTGGATGTTCTCCAAACTTCATACCTTCCTTAATGTCTGAGTACAGAAAAAAAGCACCAGTGTGGAAACAGACCATTCACAGTTCAAAATATGCAAAGGTAAAGTAGGCAGCAAACAGCAGGCAGCAGTAAAATAAATCCAAGTGTGAAAACACAGCAATCATAGTTCAAAAGTAATATCTTCCTTAATGTCATTGTCATGAAAATTATGAATAGGAGGGGGAGATGAGACGTTCCCTTGACAGAGTTTTTTCCCCATCTTGAACATATCTGAGCTAATGCTGAGAATGTGAGAAAATTATTCTTTTCTCACGTGAAGCAGTGGAATTTATATATCTCCAGAAGGCCATACTGTTATAGCACCTCCTTCATTGCAGTGACATATTTATACAGGTCCACAAAAGAGTATTTAGATAGTAATGCTAAAATCTTACATCCTCTCCACTTTCATCTACAGTTTATGCTTTCCTGGCCTGTCTGTGCCTATCATAGCAAGCCATTGCTTTTAACCTGATGAGTGTCCTTGACATTGGTATCCACTTCTGAGTCTTAGGGGTAATTGCCATTATATGCACTAAGTATGTTTGGGCCACAATAGCATGCTGTTGTCTCATCTATAAAATCCTGAATAGACTTCATTCAGACTCCATGCCTATGTCTTCCACCAGTGTGCAGGAAGAGCTTTTTCAGAGTTCAGAGTTAAATGTATCCTTCCCCTGATGAAAAATGATACAGGAGAAAATATTCTTTCCTGCAGAGTGTTGAATTAATACACTGATTCTTTTTTTCTCAGACACCTTGCAGAGGTGGGTCATGTAGAGGAGGGTGCAATCTTTTTTTTCCGAAGACATGTTTTTTTGCTTTTGTGACATCATCAAACATATTTTTGACTATTTAAAGGCTATATTAAAAGATACATTATAGGCTATTTAAATGCATTGATATTATGCTTACAGATCTTAATTAATAAAGCAAATGTGTTTATTCATTTTCTAGCTGATAAATTAACATTATGATCAGTTATATATGGGATGACCATATTAAAGTAAGTTTTACATACTGTAGAGTAAAAAAGGCACATACTTAAATTATATATAAAATATGATAACAATATATACGGGTTTCATATTTTTAGATTTTCATACTTTAGATATTAGAAGACTTTGAATTCTTTTTTCTATGTTACTCAGCAACATCAGTTTGAAACAGTGGAATGATTTCCATAATAATCATCAAGCTTAAACTAGATGAATTGACGTGGTTGAGTAAAATTCAATGCAGTTTGAACTCCTCACTTGTTGTTTTCTGTAGAGATCCACTGCCAATGTAGTTTTGCCAGCAGTGATTCATTATTTTGGGAGATGTCTCTCTTTTGTTTGCGTGACTTGGAAATTGATACATATAAGTTTGGGGTTAGGGGCTTGCCCTCCGCACAGAGGATGCATCATGACGAGGTTAGAAAATGTTTTATTTTTTTTGCCCTGTTCTAACCTTCCCCATGTTCACATATTCTGCATTAGTGGATGAAAACTCAGAGCACACAGAGGGTTGACATTTTGTGAGCAGATAGTAACCAAGAGCCATGTTTTGATTACCTCTTTGAAATAAATCTAACAGCTACTAACTCTTGTGCCATGCTTCAATGCTTCATTAGAAGATTAAGAAAGAAAAAGCCAGAGATAAATCAATCAAATCAATTTCCCATGACTGTTACTTTCGTTGAGTAACAGAGCAGTTGCCCAAAGGAGACAGAGAACTGTCAGTCATTATAAGGAACATTCTAACAGATTCTAGTAAAATGAAGGCAGTAGATAGATGGATAGATAGTTAGTCAGACAGACATCTATGTGTGTGTATGTGTATATATACGTGTGTCTGTGTATGTGAGAGAGTGATGGGGGATGCCAATTTCTACATGAGCAGCAGTTAACTACAGCGACATGCAGATACTGACCTGCACATCAAAGTAGTAACTGTGATTCAGAGACATGTAAATTAGCAGATATTAGGTCTTTCCTTATTGTGGCTAACTTGTCTCTGAATTGCAAAGCACCATGTTGTGGTTGCAAGGTCTTTTCAGCATGAGTTGGCTGGTTCACACTATGCCCTTTCTTGAATTTCCAGGACTGTCTTAACTTGCATTTCCAATTAGTATGTACCTGACATGGCATAGATGACCTTTTTGAATTCACTAATATAGTGATTCTGTATATGTTGCTATACTTCACCTTACTCAACCTTGCTATTCTGTTTTGTAGAATGATTTTCTGAAAAAAAATGTTATAAATTTAATTAAAAATGCTGAACTTCACATGCTGAGCAGTAACTTACCTTTTCAGAATTTTGGGTTTAGTTTTTTTGCATGATATGAGATGGTTTTATGAGAAGGAAATTATTTAAAAAAATATGCACTGATGCACACACACACACACACACACACACACACACACACACACACACACACACACACACACACACACACTTGCCCACACACACACACACACACACACACACACACACACACACACACACACACACACACACACACACACACACACACATCTACATTTGTGTGTTTGTTTGTCCTTTTTACCACTTAAAGTACATCATATTCAAAGTTCCACTCAATGGTTTCTTTAGTAGAAGTGCTAATTAATGGTTCTACTATGAAATGCTTCCCTCCTGAAAACTGGCATTCTAAAAGGATGAAAAAAATGCCTGATACCCAACATGGTGAAAAATACATTTTTAGTTCTTTGCCCCCATACACCACTTGATGTTGAACCATGTCCCTTCCCCGAACTTATATATACCAACACCATGGTTACACCAACTCACAGAAGGGAGAAATCTTCCTAAAGAAGTGAATTCGCACTGGCAATGACTTCTTATGAAAAAAAGCATTTGACTTTACTTTATTTTTATTTTCTGTGTGCTACTAGCATTTGAGCAATTTCATCTCGACCATGTGTAGGGGAACCATTAATTAACAATTAAGTCTGTATTTGTAATATGTCTTATGCTATCTTTTATTGTTGCTATACACCTAGGATGATTATGCTTCTATTTGGTAGTGTTACCTATATTACTTTTCAGCAAAAAGACAATGCAGGCTTAGTGCATTGCCTAAAATGTAAAATTCATTAGAGATATGCTTTTTAAATGGAAAATTTGAGTTAAAGTTGGTATTTTGACTCGTATTTTTTTCAGAGATAACACAAATATAACTCACAAAATGAATATATGAATAAAATTAAAAGCAGTATCTGAACTTGTTCAGACCATTTTTATTTTCAGCTTCTGTCTACATTTTTACTTTGTGAATTATTGCCTGAATCAGTATCTGTTAACCTTAATGTAGAGGCATTACAAGGGTGGGGCAAAGTGGCCCGCTGCCCTGGGAACAAAATGTTAGGGTGCACAAGTAGCAGTTACTGATGGGATGGTATTGCAGTATTAATGCTAATACTATATTTCTGGTTCTGGTTGGAGTGCTAAGACACTTAATGTGTATTATAACTGTAGCAAACCGCTTGCTACATTTGTAGTAAGTGGTTTGTTACAGTTTCAAGCAGAACACCATTATTTTTGGTCCTCACCTCATACAGTGGAACTTTATTTATGTATTTATTTACTTATTTACTTTTTTGTTGTTTTCAAGTTGGAGTTTTTACCAGATCAGGGAACTGGATTGGCTATGACTCTGTCTTGATGAATAGTTTGCTGCCCAAGAACAGATGGATATTTCCTTCAAACTGTAACTCTCACTGTTCAATTAATTTTGCACAATATGTTTCTACAGTGGGAATATTCCATGTTATGGCATTTTGTTTTATTGAGTGAAATACTGTCAAGTGGGACAATTTGTGGTATTTTGTTTTTACAGAATGGGATTGTGTTGTATTTATTTTTAATATCTAAACTTGTTTTTTTTTTAATTTATATTATTAAGCTTTTTCTTGTTGACTTTTAAGGCTACACCAGAAAAGAGGGCTGGGAGTAATTGGTATCACAATGTACCTACTTTTTCCCCTTTTCTTCATGGTCAGAATTTGTACATAACACAGGACCTATAATGGATGCAGGTTCCTTGCTGCTTATAAAAATAAGCTGTTTATTTTGATTTTTTGTTGATATGTTTGTGGTGTCAGCATGGTAGGTGTTTAATAGATTGGGTTTGTTAGATCCTATGAGTCAGATTTCACGGAGATAGTGATATCTATTATAGTCACTTAATGGCATTTTTCTTTTACTTTTGTTACCTGTTTAAAACTCATAAGAGTTGGAGCCATTTTCTGTGACAGGTGCATTATTATGGCAGTATTCCTATCAAACAAGCTTTTTGCTAGTAATAACACTGGCTGTGATGTGCATTTTATGAGTCACGGGATACATGCAAATGACCCCTTACAGACATACAAGTGTTTGAGCTATGTAGTTTCTTAATGTGGAGTTTGGCTTTTTGGCCTGAATGTACCCATAAACACTTAAAAAGTAAAAAGTAAAAAAGCAAAAAGTAATTGAAATTCATGAGGTATGTTGCTGTCCTTGAGGGGTCATTTTCATATATCTCATTGGCCTTCACTACAATAAGTTTAAGATATTACACAGTGAATACTCTAAATTGACCAGGTCTTTCTTGCAGGTATATAAAACAAGTACCCAGAGACCTGCCTCCCTCTTTTTCCAGCAGATCTTTTATGCTATATCCCATAAATGCATACTTTTAATCACAGTCCAAAATCTATGACTGAACATAAAATAAATATTTTACATATTCTGACTATTGACTCATGTTAGAACAACTATAGCACAGGATATCATATTTATTCCACAGATCATTCTATATAGCTGGGTATGAGCAGATACAGTAACTATTTCAGAACTCAGTGTGGCTGATAGCTCTGAATTGGGTATGCTGGGCATTTGCGATCAGTTATTTATATTGCATATTTGCTTCTGCATGCGTCATATTATAACACATTGACCTTTAAGTGAAGTGCACAAGTATTTTGATGCAATTTCCCTCTGAATCATAGTAGGGTAGCCTCAGTAGTATATATGCTGTTGAAAAATATTGCTGCCAAATAAAAAAAAAAAATTGTTTTTATTTCAGGGAATGTCAGGGTTAATTTATGTTACAGTATCTGAAAGCCTATCCTGTGCTAAGCTTAATACAAATGTTTACAGAGCAGAAAGAAATTACACTTACTGGTTTCATGGTTCCAAGTTTCCACAAGAATATTTTTAATGTAGTCAGGACTGATTATATACTGATGCATTTCTAAACAACAGTGTTTCATTTTAAAGGTCAAAGTGTATTTGAAGTTTCTCTAGCTGCTCACCTTTCAGGAACATTATGCCAGTATTTGTGATCAGTTATTTTTATTACATATTTGCTTCTGCGTGGGTCATATTATAACACATTGACCTTTAAATGAAGTGCACAAGTATTTTGATAGAATTTCAACTGTTATATGGAAACATGTAAATAATGTTTGGATTCTTAAACCCAGAGCTGTACAGAATGCAAAAAAGAATCTTTAAATGTGCTATACAATCGACTTGCATTCATTATTCTGTAGGCACAATGTCATACTTATATTATGCCTTCGGTAACTTGTTTTGTAACATATGAAAACCACAGTGTGGTGGAATTTTCAGTTATGCAACAATTCCTATATTCAGTCAGTAACAGGACATTATGTAATAATTTCGCTTTGAAACAGAAATTGAGTCATTGTGGTCTTAGTATTACACATTCCATTACTTCATGAAACAGTAAAGCAGGCCTGTGTGCTACTGTCAGCTGTAATCATGCTACTGCTTTGATCAGTTATGTCTAATAATTGCATTACTTTGACTTTAGCTTATCTCTGCTTTTGGACAGCTTCGAAAGTATTCTCAGTTCTACTCACCGCATCTCTCTACTTAAGTTACTGCATCAGACTTGCATGGCAATGACTAAAGCAGCCATATTGATTAGTTACATGTCTTTAAAAATGATTGAATGAAAGAGTTTCATTTGAAAGCATGCACAGTCCTTTGAAATGCAGTGGTGTGGCTAAGGCAGGATGAAAGAGAGAGAGAGAGAGAGGTGCCCAGGAGCAACGCAGTAGGGTGTGATCAGCAGATGTCGATCATTTAGTAGTGTAATACCATCATTCAGAAATGAATGTTGATGCTGAAACTGTTGTTAGTGTTGAAGTACTTTATCACTTTCTGTGGTATATCTAGCTATAGCAAGTGGCTTGTTACATTTATAGCTACATCTTGTAAAGGGGAATAGGAAAGAATAAACATAATATTCAGCAACAACACTCCTAAGTAATAATGTATTAACAACGACCACAGAAACACCAGTGAGCAACAGCTCAACTTTCTAAAATTTAATAAGCAGACAAATCTCACTTCTCTAGCGCCTCGGCCAACAGCCTTTACAGAGTAGAAAAATGTGAAGCACATACATAGTGATATATATAACAAAGTTCTTCAATTAACACATATAAACAATCAATTAATTATTCAATTATAAAACTTAAACTTTTAAAGTCGCAACAGTCATATAAAACTGTGCCAATTACATTCCTTATTAAGTCCATAAGGACTTAAAGTGTTATATTTCATAATTAAAAGCGATTCTTTTTGTCTCAACACATTTTTTTGAAGAGTAACATTATTAAAATATAGTGGTACATGTTCTAAAACAGAAACCTTCATACAGTCTAAATTACCATAATGTTTATTATTAAAATGCTCTGAAATGGGACTATTCATCTTCCTGTTTCTCACATCTCTAACGTGTTCCTTAATTCTATGGGACAAAGTCCGTTTGGTTTCACCAATATAATATTTTTTGCATGAGCAAAAAATAACATAAATAACTCCTGTATTGAGACAAGAGTATCTAGCTCTATTAGAGAATTTTTTTCATTAATTTCTTTTATTTCCATATTTATATATTTACAAATGGAACAATTATTACATGGAAAAGTACTTATCTCATTAATGTTAGCTGACATGATATTTTTCTTTTCCTTATATACACTGTGTACTAAAAAATCCTGTATATTTCTGCCTCTTTTATATGATATTACTAATTGTACATTTCTTAATGAAATGATTTCCTTTTTAACAAAATTCCAATATTCTTTTATTATGCCATTAATGACAGGAGAAAAATTAGTATATTTTGTTACAAAAAATAATTTTTCTTGATTTTGTTCCTTGTCAAATGCCTTCTACCAGCACCTGCAGGACTGCATGGATAAGGCAATCCCAAGCAAAACAAAGACTCTTTGTACCAAAGAGGCAAGCTGTTACCAGTCTGGTGGACCCCAGCCATAAACAAACTCTCTACAACAAAAGGAGGAAGCTACTACAAGATAGAGCAAAATCCTTAAAAAGGTAAGACACCCTCTTGATCACTTTAAGTAAAAAAACTAAGAGCTCTCATAAAATCATCCAAAGGCAAATTTCGAGGAGAAAAATATAGCTAAAGACTCAAAAGACAATCATAAGGCCTTCTTTAGCTATGTTAGAAACCTAGGAGGGAAAAACTCCCAGATATGCCAAGAACTAGTTCATAATGATGTGAAGATCACTGATCCTACAGACATTGCCAACATACTGGCTGACAGGTTCAGTGCAAACTTCTCCCCCCCCAAAAGGAGAGATATCTATACCAAATGATTGCAGCCCCCAAACATCTCCAGCCCTTCAAGTGAGAACTGCTCTCTCCAAAGCAAAAACACAGCATCCATGGGACCTGATGGTGTCCCCGGCTGTGTGCTCCATGAACTCAATGAGGAATTAAGCCCACAGCTAGGACAGCTGTTTAATCAAAGTCTTACCTCTGGATCGCACTCCAGGAGTGGCGCACGGCAACGGTGGTCCCAGTTCACAGAGGCGGTGGCTCCACCGAGCGTGGAAATTGCCGGCGCATTAGGCTGACAAGCCTTATCTGCAAAGCCATGGAGAGGATCATAATGGACCTCATAAATAAAGACATAGGGAATTTGCAGACTTTGGATCCAACCCAGTTTGGCTTTGTCAAAGGCAGATCATGCCTTTTAAACTTGGTTGACTTTTCAAACAGTCACCAAAGCCATTGATGAGGGAAAGGCAGTCCATACAGCCTACCTCGATCTGGCTAAGGCCTTCGATACAATACCCCACTGGTATCATTGAAAAACTCATCAGCTTAAATGTTAACCCATACATCACAAGATGGGTTGCAACTGGCTGAGTGACAGAACCCACAGGGTCAGAGTTGCTGGCGCTTTGGGCATGTCAGACTCAAAGCCTGTCACAAGTGGTGTCCACAGGGCTCAGTCCTGGGCCCACTCTTGTTTGGCATCTACTTTTCCAAGTACAAGCAAACACAGGAGGGTTATGGAGCTGACAAAGTTTGCAGATGACTGCAAACTGGGCCATAGTAGAAAAACACTTCTGACACAGATATCCTTCAGAAGGGTCTCACAGAAACGGATAACTGGTGCCAGAGCCACGGCCTAAAGTTAAATGCCAAAAATGCATAGTCATACCCTTCGGGAAAAACAAGGTTACCCCTAGCTACCAAATAGGTGGCAATCCACTGAACACAGAAGAAGTTATCAGGACCTGGGGACCCAGGTTGATAGTAGTCTGTCATTCGACACCCATGTAGCTAAGGTAGTTAGGAGGACCTTCTACATTGCCCACCTTATCATGAAGGGATTCTCATCTAGATCAAGGAGGTCATAGTCTCCTTTACTCATCACTCATCAGACCAATGATTGAGTACAATGCCCCATTCGAATGTATCTGACCCAGCCCGACACTTGCAGCAGCTGGAGAGGCCACAAAAGTTCCTCACCAAAAGGATAAAGGGTCTCAAAAATCTGTCATATGCTGCCGACTGAAAGAACTCCAGCTCTATTCAGTCGCCATCAGCTTTGCTCAGAGGTGACCTTTGCCTAACATAAAGGCCATGTCAAACCCAGATTTGATGAATATGCTTCACCTCAAAAATCTAGATCCATCAGAGCCACAAGGGGGAGACTTAAACCTCGACACGGCTATTAATAGGATGCGGCTGGAGGGATAAGATTCATCACCCAAAGACTCCCTATGCTGTGGAACAAAAATCGGTACATGTGAGGCAGAGCACCTCGCTGGCCTTGTTCAAGAGAAATCTTGACCAATGGATGGGAGATCGCAGATATACCCCAGGGATTACCTCAGTGTCACTGCTCGACAGAGGCACAGCAAAATAATGGGCATAGTTCCCCATACTAAAGGGGTGGCGTAAGCCACAAAACGATGGGCTAGGCTTGTAAATGCCCTCGGGCAGATAGCCTAGTATGAACCTATGAACCTATGAACCTATGAACCTATATTCAGTCAGTAACAGGACATTATTTTATAATTTCGCTAGTCATTGTGGTCTTAGTATTACACATTCCATTACTTCTACCTGCATGTCACATGCTTTGATGTTTGCCTCATGAAACAGTAAAGCAGGCCTGTGTGCTGCTGTCAGCTGTAATCATGCTACTGCTTTGATCAGTTATGTCTAATAATTGCATTACTTTGACTTTAACTTATCTCTTCTTTTGGACAGCTTCAAAAGTATTCTCAATTCTACTCACCGCATCTCTCTACTTAAGTTACTGCATCACACTTGCATGGCAATGACTAAAGCAGCCATATTGATTAGTTACATGTCTTTAAAAATGATTGAATGAAAGAGTTTCATTTGAAAGCATGCACAGTCCTTTGAAATGCAGTGGTGTGGCTAAGGCAGGATGAAAGAGAGAGAGGTGCCCAGGAGCAACGCAGTAGGGTGTGATCAGCAGATGTCGATCATTTAGTAGTGTAATACCATCATTCAGAAATGAATGTTGATGCTGAAACTGTTGTTAGTGTTGAAGTATTTTATCGCTTTCTGTGGTGTATCTAGCTATAGCAAGTGGCTTGTTACATTTATAGCTACATCTTGCAAAGGGGAATAGGAAAGAATAAACATAATATGTATATAATACATGTAGATATTGCATATTGTCATTCATTTTGTATATAATGTCATGTAACTATTTTGTGTTCCCCAGACTGAGAATGAAATTGGTCCATTGGGATCAGTGTTCTACCCCAGTTTAGAAAACTGAAAATAAAAATAAATAAAATAAAAGTGCAATCCACATTACCATGGAAGCTTATGATACCTCCCAATGTGGGATAAGCTAGTAACAGTTCTGTGAAAATGTTGTGAAAATCCAAAGCTCCTGCACATCTGCCACAAAGCCTACCACCATCACGAGCAGCTTGCTAAGCCTAATGCTTATCTCAAAGTGGAATGAACATGCCAGACCCTCCTGTAAGGAAACTATTGCAGTATGTGATGGGCTCCACCCTTCCCCCGGGATGGCAAAGCCTGCCCTCCTTGTCTGCACCATCAAGTGCCTGACTCTGTAATAGGATCACAGGATCATAGAAAGTTAATACGCTAATGGGCATATGGCTTACAAGCCTAGCCAAGTTCTTACCTTTATTTCCATGATCAGCACCTTTTGTCCCTGTCCAAGAGGGACACAGGTGGAACCCCAGGGTGAATTTATGGTCATCCATCCAATTGTCCAGATTGCGTTTGAAGAGGGCCAATGAGGTGTTCTGTTTCACATAAAATGGGAGTCTGTTCCAAAGGTGTGGTAACCTCTGGGAAACAGATCTGTCCCTCCAGCAGGTTTTATTAATCTCATATACCAGGATAAGGTCTTTAGAGTGAGTAACCCATACAGATCTTGCCTGAAGTCACCTTGTAAGTACTGACAATCATAGTGGGCATGCTCCTACACTTAGCTAACTTGAGTCCATGTCTCTTATAGGTTCATAGGTTCATAGGTTCATACTAGGCTATCTGCCCTAGGGCATTTATAAGCCTAGCCAGAGTGTGTTTGGCTTTCGCCACCCATTGTAAATTAATTTTGCTATGCCCTTTTTTGAGGTTTGTATACTGTGCCTCTGTCTAACAGTGACACAGACGTGATACCCGAGGTAAACCTACAATCTCCCATCCACTCATCAAGATTCCTCTTGAAGAGAGTCAATGAGGGACTCTGCCTAACCTGGACTGGGATTTTATTCCAGAGTGAAGGGAGCCTCTGGGTTATGAATCTGTCCCTCCAGCATGTCCTATTTATTTCAGTGCTGAGGTTCAGGTCTCTTGAGCGCATAGCTCGATGGGATTTGGATTTTCTGAGGTGCAGCATGTCCATTAATTCCGGGGCATGGCTTTATACATCAGGCAGAGATCGCCTCTGAGCAGGAGGTATGCCACTGAGTAGAGCTGGAGTTTCTTTAACCGGGCAGCATATGGCATCTGTTTGAGCCCTTTGATCCTCTTGGTGAGGTACTTTTGGGGTCTTTCCAGTTGCTGCAGGTGTCTGGTAAGGTACATCCCAAAAGGGGCATTGTACTCAATTATGGGCCTGATGAGGGATGAGTAAAGATGTGAATCCCTTCATGATTAGGTGAGCTATATAAAATGTTTTTCTAACCACTTTGGCCATGTGGTTGTAAAATGAAAGCTTGCTATCAACTTGGGTCCCCAGGTCCCTAATTACTTCTTCTGTACTTAATGGATTACCACCTATGTGGTAATTTGTGGGCACTTTGTTTTTGCCAAAGGGGATGACTATACACTTTTTGGCCTCTTCCACCCAAAGAACAGTTATGTAGAAATATGTCTGTGCATATAGGCAAGGCAACTATGTATGTCTCCTCTATCCCTCTCACACATGATTACCCTAGCTATCAGTATGTGGCACAAATATATGTATATATAGCTAAATAATGTGTGTACTGATATAGTATCTCCACATATATCTGCATAACACATTTACATAATGTACACACACAGCAAGAGTTAACATGACATTATGTGTGTGTGTGTGTGTGTGTGTGTGTGTGAAGTCTGCTGCTCACGAGCAGCTTGCTAAGCCTAATGCTTATCTCAAAGTGGAATGAACATGCCAGACCCTCCTGTAAGGAAACTATTGCAGTATGTGATGGGTTCCACCCTTCCCCCGGGATGGCAAAGCCTGCCCTCTTTGTCTGCACCATCAAGTGCCTGACTCTGTAATAGGATCACAGGATCATAGGAAGTTAATACGCTAATGGGCCTATGGTTTACAAGCCTAGCCAAGTTCTTACCTTTATTTCCATGATCAGCACCTTTTGTCCCTGTCCAAGAGGGACACAGGTGGAACCCCAGGGTGAATTTATGGTCATCCATCCAATTGTCCAGATTGCGTTTGAAGAGGGCCAATGAGGTGTTCTGTTTCACATAAAATGGGAGTCTGTTCCAGAGGTGTGGTAAACTCTGGGAAACAGATCTGTCCCTCCAGCAGGTTTTATTAATCTCATATACCAGGATAACGTCTTTAGAGTGAGTAACCCATATAGATCTTGCCTGAAGTCACCTTGTAAGTACTGACAATCATAGTGGCATGCTCCTACACTTAGCTAACTTGAGTCCATGTCTCTTATAGGTTCATAGGTTCATACTAGGCTATCTGCCCTAGGGCATTTATAAGCCTAGCCAGAGTGTGTTTGGCTTTCGCCACCCATTGTAAATTAATTTTGCTATGCCATTTTTTGAGGTTAGTATACTGTGCCTCTGTCTAACAGTGACACAGACGTGATACCCGGGGTAAACCGTAAACCTACAATCTCCCATCCACTCATCAAGATTCCTCTTGAAGAGAGTCAATGAGGGACTCTGCCTAACCTGGACTGGGATTTTATTCCAGAGTGAAGGGAGCCTCTGGGTTATGAATCTGTCCCTCCAGCATGTCCTATTTATTTCAGTGCTGAGGTTCAGGTCTCTCGAGCACATAGCTCGATGGGATTTGGATTTTCTGAGGTGCAGCATGTCCATTAATTCCGGGACATGGCTTTATACATCAGGCAGAGATCGCCTCTGAGCAGGAGGTATGCCACTGAGTAGAGCTGGAGTTTCTTTAACCGGGCAGCATATGGCATCTGTTTGAGCCCTTTGATCCTCTTGGTGAGGTACTTTTGGGGTCTTTCCAGTTGCTGCAGGTGTCTGGTAAGGTACATCCCAAAAGGGGCATTGTACTCAATTATGGGCCTGATGAGGGATGAGTAAAGAGGCACGATGACCTCCCCTGATCTAGATGTGAATCCCTTCATGATTAGGTTAGCTATATAAAATGTTTTTCTAACCACTTTGGCCACGTGGTTGTCAAATGAGAGCTTGCTATCAACTTGGGTCCCCAGGTCCCTAATTACTTCTTCTGTACTTAATGGATTGCCACCTATGTGGTAATTTGTGGGCACTTTGTTTTTGCCAAAGGGGATGACTATACACTTTTTGGCCTCTTCCACCCAAAGAACAGTTATGTAGAAATATATCTGTGCATACAGGCAACTATGTATGTCTCCCCTATCCCTCTCACACATGATTACCCTAGCTATCAGTATGTGGCACAAATATATGTATATATAGCTAAATAATGTGTGGACTGATATAGTATCTCCACATATATGTACATAACACATTTACATAATGTACACACACAGCAAGAGTTAACATGACATTATATGTGTGTGTGTGTGTGTGTGTGTGTGTGTGTGTGTGTGTGTGTGTGTGTGTGTGTGTGTGTGTGTGTGTGTGTATATATATATATATATATATATATATATATATATATATATATGTGTGTGTGTGTGTGTGTGTGTGTGTGTGTGTGTATGTACGAATTACCCACTTACACGCAGAATGGGGTTATCTGCACCTACACATCACAACAGTTGTCTGATGGTAACAGACCAAGGCCTTTAAAGGACAAAATCCACACAGCTACAGAACCCTGTGCCTGTGGAATGTAGACAGACAACAGTGAGCAGGTGGTGTAATGTGCAATGGTTGTAATGCAGACCTTGGACAGGCCATATTGTCCATGGCCAATTGTCCACCTACCAAACTGCAACCAGCAAGACATGGCCATTCTGAGATCTGTACACACATAGCAGGGGTATTAACAGGTATCCCACTCCTATGAGGCTAGAGACAATAACAGCAGCATGCTGGAGGACTCTGTAGGCCACACATGCTGTGTATTACAAGGCTACTTTGCAGAGGTCACAAGTACTATGGCTGCACCGATAAATACAACACTCATAACCTGTGGTGCATACAATAGGTATTGCAAGCTACAGTGTACAACTAGATAGGTAGGGATTCTAATCTCACAACAGGTAACTCTCAGTGTTTCTGCATGTGTATGCAGATATATCCCCTGCAGCAATAAAGACATGCCCATCTGGCCTATGTCTGTGCAATAGTTATTAATTTTATGGCCCTGTGACTAGCTGCTTTCCTCAACAGTGGCCTCCTTTACAAAGCCTGCTGATGTTAACCACCTTAACAGCATTGGCTGATAGTATAATTTCAAGTAATCTCTGTGGCGCATGTCATAAGTAGTGCAAGCTTTAGTGTGTTCTACTAGATAGGAAAAGGTTCTAATTTCACAACTGCCAGTTCTCCTTCTTTGCGTAAATATCACTCCTTGTGGCAGTACAGACATACCTATTGGCTAACTTTAGAAAGCCTGTTGATGTCATCCACCTTAATAGCACTGGCTGAGAGTAGAAATTTAAGTAATCTCTGTGGCACATGCGATAAGTAGTGCAAGCTGTAGTGTGTGCTACTACATAGGTAGGGGTTCTAATCTCAGAACAGCCACCTTTCTGTCTATTTGTATACATGTATACATCTCCAGCATATGGGCAATCACTCTGCAATGGTTATGCATTTTATGGGCCTAAAACTAACTACTGGTTGCTAAATGCCCTTCTCTACAAGGCCTGCTTATGTCATCTACCTTAACAGTACTAGCTAACAGCCCAAAATCAGATGAACGATGAACTCCATGGTGCAGGTAATAACTATTGCAAGCTATAGTGTATAATAGTAGATAAGTAGGGGTTCAAGTCTCCCATCAGCCAACTGTGTGTGTGTGTGTGTGTGTGTGTGTGTGTGTGTGTGTGTGTGTGTGCATGTGTGTCATTACAGATATATCCCTTAGTATCATTATGGACATGTACAAATGGGCTTTTCCTGTGCAATGGTTATGCATTTTACAGCCCTGTGACAAGCTCCAGGTCCTATATAGGCAGGACTGATGTCTGCCACCATCTAGGTTTGTGCGGTCAGAAAACCAGGTGACATGTATAAAGGGTAGCATACCTTCTCACAAAGTATGAGTGCACAATTATGCCAGCTCCCCCACTCTCCAAGGCATGACCTTTTACACATATGCACCTAGGGAATCATGCACAAATACTGCCATACCTTGCTGACATATTCTGCTGTGCTGCCATGCTGTCCTGTACCACTGTACTGCCACCATGTGTCCATAGCATAACCACTCAAACCTCTGGAACAGAAATATACACAGGTCTGTGATACACCTGTCATTCTGTCACACTACCACCAGTCTAACATTATGCACCTAAGATACACACGGTTTGTAGTCATGACACATGCCAGCACACAGTACCTGTTGTAGCCCATAACATCTGCAGTGGCATAACAATACTGCACTACACAATGACACTGAAAGTAATATAGTTACTCTGTACATCAAACACATATTTGCATGTCCCTGCATCAATGGCACATATGGCAGGGATGTGGCACAGGTATCAACTGTACAGGGTGCAGTGTAGGGGTGCCAGAGGCCTAGGCTGTGCCATACAATTGGCAGCATGTGTGTGAGTCAGGAAGGGGTGCTGGTCAGATGTGCCATGGAGAGGTGCCATGTGTGTCTGTTGGTGACCTGCATGCGACAGTGATGTTTGAGGATGTGTGTGTACACAGTCAAGCCCAGTGCTAGCCCTACATGTGTATATGTTAGACAGCTGTGAACTGTACATGGCATACTGGACAGTTCACCATCCCTGGTCACGAACACAGGAGTGACACTGGCAGCACCACACCCAAGGTCAAATGTGGTGCTAGTACTTGATGGTGACTGCTGTCTGCTGGGCCCATGTCCCCCACTGGACCACCCATGACCATGTGACCATGGCCTGACATGTCATGGTGTGGATAGGACACTTCTCTCTGTAGCCCTGGGGGTACTGCCACTACAGGCCCATGAGTGTGCATGGACACATGGTCTCTCAACAGATGGTGTTGCTGACCTACGTCCATGTGCCCAATACCCTACCCCAACCAGATTTTCCAGCACAGACTGTCCACTACATCAGTGAAATGATCCAGGGCATCACCAATGCGGTGGAGGAAGTAACGGTTGTCAGACTGTACTGCATCCATGACCCTGAGTATCCATCTGGGATTGCATTCAGTATGTGCCTGTGCCTCCATGATGTGTCAAAGCATGCAGCGAGTGACCCATGATGTGAAACCTCTGACAGGAGGTGGATGGACATCAGTCTCTCTTCAAGCACCCATGTCAATCTGCCTGTGTTGGCCAATATCTACAGTCACTGATGCCATAGTTGTCACACTGTTCTGTTCAATGTTGACACCATATGACTGTCCAATATCTGTGCCTCTGGGGACTGGGTATGTGTGGGCATACTGACTGTGTGTAGGGACAATGGGGGAAGAAGGGCTATGTAAACCTCTGGGACAGATTCAGCCTCCAGCAACCCCACCTGTGCATCACTATGGCCACCATCATCATCAGAGCCTGATGGGACACTTACATCAGGTTGTGAGGGGGACAGACTCCAACTCCCTGTGAGGAGGAAGACAAAATCGGTACATTACTACCTTACATATTATACTATATCCACCACAACATACAAATGATGAGGAGCCACACCTGCACTACCAGTCACAAATCTTCTCATCAGTGATCTCATGCACAACACACAAGCACACAACATACACAGACAAGACATGCCCTTTCTAACATGCACTTCAGCTACATTCAGTGAATGTTGGCAATACGCTACACCTGTGGGGTATGCAATATGACAGTGTATGTGATAGAACTACACATAATACCCAGTATACCTATCCTGAAAATGATATGCCTGCTGTAGTATCACTGCTGCAGGTATGTACCGTCTCCCTATAGTTATTGAATAGGCATCCTGGAGTCATTGCCTCCTGTATAGCAGGCTCCATACTTCTTCATAACTATAACTGTAAATGTGTTAGTGTTTGTACAAATGCACAACTGTGATTATCCATTGTATGCACTGTAGTCAACTGCTCCGATATGGAACATACAACTATTCCACTGGCTAAGGATAACAGTTGTGCCTTCGGCTAAATGGCAGTCCTTAATGTCCATATGGTATATATAAGCCTGTGAAACAATGGTATCACACTTACCAGGTACAGGACCACAGACTCTAGCCACACCTGACTGACCTATGAACATGTGAGCAAGAGGGATTGTCAGCAATACCAAATGTTGCACTTAGATAATAATATGTGCATATATTCACATGTACAGTAGCTAATGTGATACTGCCTACATTGCTGAAATTCTGAGTATGTATGCACAACTGTGCATTAAAACAACCCTCTCCCCAGTGCAGATAGACCTGACACACATGTACTGGTATGCAGAGCCTGTCACAGTGATTGGCACAGTATTACACTGGTGAACAAAGTAAGCTTACCTGGATGCTCCTGCAATGTGGACACTGTGGCACCTTCTCCATGGTGTGATGGATGCCTTGGGGCTAGTGGTTGATTCTAGGTTTGCCAGGAATTCCTCTGTGGCTGTGAGTAGTTGTTCTGTTGCTGGCCCTCCACCAGTGGCAGCATGATCCTTGGTCACAGCAGCTGCCCTTTGACATACAGCATCGAGCATATCTGTGGCCCTGTGTCAGACCTGCTCATAGGTCCTGTCCTAATGTCCACTTTGGTTAACCACCCTGACAAGGTTACCCCACAATGCTGCATGCTGGTCACCATGTTGGCGACCCCTTGAAAGCAGAATGTGATGATGCAGTCCGAGGCCATCCTGGATAACAGCATTCTCCACAGCTGTGATTGGGGGATGCCTCCTGTGATATATTTTTACTGAAAGACAACAAGAGGGGACACATTACAGGACCAGATACATGGACATCCACTATGTACAGACCCTATAGTTTTTGCTCTATGTCTCTACACCCATCACTGTAGTCTACTGTGGTGTGTCCCCTACTGGCAAGCTCACACTTTGTCATACAGCCACAGTCAGACAAATAATTGTGTGATATTACAACAACTATATGGGGACAGTCCAGCGCCAGCAGTGTGCCACAATGACAGACAGCAATGCAAACATGCTGTAGTATATGTTCCTTGTAGGCATCCCACCTTGCCACTACACAGATGTTTGGAAACTGTGAACATGTGCCTCCTGAATGTGTTCCTTTTGGTGCAAACATGTGGATTTATGATAAATGGTTGGCCATTTATTGATGGTTGTTGATGGACACTAGGGAGTCTGGCTGTCACATGCCATACCCCTCAGAAAACATGTATGCTACAGCAATATCTGTTAGTGTATTCATAGTTTTATGTTGTATGGCCAATAGGTATCCCCTGTCACTGAGGTTCGACCTAGGTCCCCCAATTACTTATGGCTATGACCAAATCCCTGCTGTAGGGAGTTGACAGGTATGTCAGCCATAGCTTTCAACCAATGAGGGATGAATGTCAACAAAACAGTTACCTAGCCAGGGTACGTCAGGGACAGTCAGGGACACCTCTAGAATGTCAGCACAATTTATATGTGGCATTTACAGACTAAGAAGTTGTGAAGGACAGTACATTGTTTAATGTTAGAGGAGTGTAGACCCTTACTTAGTGTCACTATATCTAACACAGATTCCACTAGGTTTCCTACAACAGCTAACCATTGTAGGAGGGAGTAACAGAGGCAGAGCTGGGATTTGATTCAAAGCAGGGACAGTTGAGAGGCATGCCTGTAGCTATTGGACAGCAGAGTAACACCAACATGTCAATACCATAGATGTATGACAGGCCTACTGTTGTAATCCCTATTCCCCATACCTCCATCCTACCATCTGCATCCCATTATATGGGGACATCTATTACATACCTGGTAGAGTGAAGTACTCCTATTTTGACCAGTACCTCTGCAAATAGCTTGCAAATTAATTGTCTGTGTGAGCAAAACAACATACAGACCTGTTCCCCATAGGCAAGTGATTGCCTTTTGTAGGTAATGCTCACTAACAGGTAATTGCGTGTGCACCAATCTGTGGCTGTGACTTGCTAATTGCATCCAAAATAGCTGGGTTGCACTTTCATTAGCCAATGACATGGCAACACAGTGCAATATTTAAGGCCCTCATCTAGACCTTGGCCCCTTTCTTAGTCTTTGGATGGATATTAGTGAGCTGTGTATACTACAGCTTCACAGAGGTGGGTAACAATACTGTCCACTGTTGAGATTTCTGAGGTATGTCCACAGTTTTGCATGATATGTTTGGTCACTGTCCCATGACATTGTGATTATCTAGCAGTTCAGTGGTAAGCACTGTGAGTTGAGGTCAGTAAGGAGAGGGAAACATGTGAATGTCAGATGTCATACCCATCAGACTATGCATGCTGAATCAGTAGCTGCTATTTTATCAGCTCACTTTCTTTGTAGGGGCAAACTGTGAAATATGTCTCTGTCCTGGACTTTTGCCCCCCCAACCCTTTATATATGGTTGTGTTTGGATCCCTTGTTTTAGGGGTTTGTGAGGTATGATAGGTCTGTAACATCTAGCTTTTACATACAACTGTGTATGTTCCAGGCTGCAGCTGTTGCTGTAACCTAGGACACATAGGGGAGAGTGTGAACTCTTTGGAGGACAACAAGCTGTATGTGTAACTGAGGCAGCAGTGTCAACAGTGTCATCACTGCAGAACCAGAGTAAGGGTACCCTTTACAGTCCAATCGAGGCATGTCTGTAAGGTACATTGGTTATGTAAGTCATTCAAGGGGGATCCAGTACCTGACAGCTGAGAAGATATGATCGACAGATCACAGTGCTTTGATAGAGATGGCCTGCATCTGTCTCACTTGGGATTCAGGCTTCTGGCAAAGGTTCCCTTGCCTCCCCCATAGTGCTTTTTTTAGGAAAAGTCATGAGGTCCATACTACCAACATAACAATTTCAACAAAATGCAAATTAAAGGTCATGCTGCTAAATGCTAGGAGTCTAAACATGAAACTGCACTCATTGCAAGCATTCTTAACCCTGAAAGATGCTGATATTTGTGCAATCATAGAAACCTGGTTCAAAGTTGTGAAGAGCACCCCAGCCTTACCTGGGTTCTTATCCTATCATACATTCAGACCCCAAACTGTGAGCAGCAACACCAAAGGAGGTAGAGTTTCAGTATATATTAAAGACACACACACACCTCCAGGCTGGTCAAACAGTATGACACACAGGAGACACTCCAGGTGCTGTTAACCATTGATAAGACCCCTATTCAAATCATAGCTAGGTACAGGCCCCAAATTTGACTCAAGTTGCCGACTCCACCTATTTGGACCTCTTCAAATCTATCAAGATTCAACCTTTTACCCTGATCCTGGGTGACGTTAACTACCCAACCATAGATTGGAAAAACTACTCATGCCAGAAAATAAATGGCCAGAGATTCTGCAATTTTATCAGTGCAAATGTCTTGGAGCATCTAGTCGATACCCCCACAAGAGGTGATATTATTTTGTACTTGTATTAACCAACATGAGTAACCACTGCAGCACCCCTACAGTATCATGCTCCCTAGTAAGATATGATCATAAAGTGGTCACTTTCAAAGTCAACGTCTCCCCTGACCCCTCCCTCTAGCTTGGGCCAAACAAAAAACTTCTCTGAAGCTGATTACTATCTCCTGAGGGATGGTATAAACAGCTTCACAGCCCCCTGCCCTTCTGTAGAAACTGTTACCAATGTCCAAATTTACACCAAAGTACTATATCAGCATTTATACAGATGCATGGAATCAGGAATACCTGACAGGACAAAATCAGCCTCCTCAGGATCATGGACATCTGCAATAAAACAAAAGGAACAAATTGCTGTCCAGGACCAAGAAGGAGCAGATGACCAATTGAAAGCAATCTCTCCTTAGCCTGATCAAGCAAATAAGAGCACTAATGAAATCCTCTAAAGCCAACTTTGAGTCCAAATGGGCCACATCTACTAGGGACAATCATAAGGCCTTCTTCACATATGTCCGCAATCTCAAAGGAAGCACCTAGATCTGTTCAGAACTGGTGGTCAAAGACACCACATACACAAATGCTGTAGATTTAGCCAACCTACTGGCTGACAGACTCAGATAAAACTTCACCTCTCTGCCCCATCAGTAAATTAGGACATCCCCAGTACCTGCCCCCCTCCCCTTATCTCTAGGGAACAGGTCATCACTGCCCTATCAAGGGCAAAAAATACAGCCTCCAAAGGACCCAATAACATCCCAGGCTGCATAAACTCAGACATGAACTTGCAGCACCATTAGGCACCCTATTCAACCAAAGCCTGAGTACCAGCTTTCTCCCAGCTGAGTGGAGGACAGTCACTGTCATCCCTTTACACAAAGGTAGAGTGTCCACCGATCTGGGAAATTATAGACCTATCAGCCAAACTAGTCTGATCTGTAAGGTCATGGAACAGATTATCATGGACCTCATTAACAGGGACATTAGCAATCTCCAAACACTTGATCCCACACAGTTTGGCTTTCTCAGGTGGAGGTCATGTCTGTTAAATCTGGTTGACTTCTTTGAGACAGTCACCAAAGCCATGGATGAGGGGAAGACAGTGCACACCACCTACCTTGACCTGGCCAAAGCCTTTGACACTATTTCCCACTTGGACATAATAGATAAACTCTCTCAACTAGGCATCAATCCATATGTTACCAGATGAGTAGCAAATGGGCTCACTGATAGAACCCATCTAATCAAAATAGGGGAAGCCACCTCAAGCAGTAGACCTGTAATGAGAGGCATACCCCAAGGATCAGTCTCGGGGAGTCTCTTATTATGGGATATATTTCTCTAGGTTCAGGCCAAAACCAGTAGGCTATGTCTGACCAAGTTTGCAGATGACTGCAAGTTGGGTACGGTCATCAATTCCCCAAGTGATGTGGACATCCCCCAAGAGGGTCTCACCCAAACAAATGACTGGTGCCAGAAGCATGGCCTCAAGTTGAATGCCAAAAATTGCATCATCATGCCCTTTGGGAAGAGTGATGTCCCCACATATTATCACATTAATAATAATGCCCTAAGCACGCAATCAGCTCTTAGGGATTTGGGCACCCAGGTTGATAGCAACTTGGCTTTTGACCACCATGTTCCTTCTGTTGTACAGAAAGCTTTCTACATGGCCCACCTCATAAGTAAATATATCTCATCCAGGGACAAAGAGGCCATAACATCTCTGTATTCTTCCCTTATAAAGCCAATTACAGAGTACAGCTCCCCCTTTAGCATGTACCTTGCAAAGCACATGCAGCAACTGGAGAGACCACAGATGTTGCTTACCAGGAGTATCCAAGACCTCCAACATCTACCCTACACACATAAGCTAAAGGCCCTGTCCTTCTACTTAGTTTTATACAGACTCCTTAGAGGCGACCTCTGTCTGGCATACAAAGCAATCTCAGACCCTGCCTTGATGGGACTGCTGCATATACGCAAGTCAAACTCCACTCGAGTAACTCACATGTGCGACCTCAACCTGGTCTGTGACATCAACAGGAGTTGGTGAGACAGATTTGTGTCCCAGAGACTCTCCCATCTGTGGAATAGACTCCCTCCCTACATTAAGCAGATTACCTCATTATCCCTTTTTAAGCACAACCTAGATAACTGGATGGGAAACAGAAAATATAACCCTGGTATTCCATGCGTCCCCCTGTTGGACAGGGGCTTTGGGTGCTGACTTGTCTAAACAGGGCTAAACTCTTGGCTAGGCTTATAAAGGCCTCAGGGCCAATAGCCTATTAACTTCTGGTCTATATTACGAGATCAAACATTTAGGTGCTCGAACACCTAAAAGTCAACATGTAAAACCTGAAGACTGACAATCTCAAACGGCCATTTACGCAATTTTTTTTTTCCTGGGGAAAAATTTGCTTGGCCATTATTGGTAATAAGCCCTTTTCCCCAATGTAGAGCGATCTTGGAGTTTGTATATTTATTTAGGGGGGTGTGGGGTGGGTGAAGCCCCCCACTTGATAAGTGTTTAAAGATTTGTTTTGTTCCAGACTGCCAAGCAAATTTTTTCCTAGATGAAAAATTTGCGTAAATGGCCGTTCGAGATTGTCAGTCTTCAGGATTTACATGTTGATGTTTAGGTGTTTGAGCACCTAAATGTTCGATCATGTAATATAGACCCTAACTTCCTATGATCCTATGAACAGTGACAATCACAGAGTAGTAGGTGGCATATAGTTTGGCTTTAGAAATATGTGCAGTATGTCCCTACCTAAAGGCTTTTGACTTGCAAACATGGGTAGCAGTTAATACAGTAGAAGCAACCTGTGTGGTTTAATTTCTGTCGTGATTTTTAACCTTAATGTTTAATGACTTTCCACTACTTTCCCAGAAAAATATGCTTTTATGAAAACTGAGCTAAAAATTGGTGGCAAAACTTTGGGCAGTCTGCAACAATCTGTACAGTTGACAGGTTTGCCTGCTATCCCAGGCCTCATGTACATCCATTATTTATTTGGCTGTGTACTGGTGTAGTGTTTGCATCACAGTCCCAGGTACACACCCATTTTTCTCATTATATGTACTTGCAGTGTATCAGTGGCAATAAGCATATTTTACTGGAAACAGCTGAGTTAGCTCAGAGCTGAATGGCTTAGTGGGCTAATGCACTAGGGGCAGGCATGGTTATTTTGCAGATGTGCCTAACACTGTGAGAAATACATAAGATCATTAAGGCATGTTTAACCACATTTAAGGCAATTTGTGCGGGTTTGCGTGATGTGCTGCTTAGCTCCAAAACACATAAGATCATTAAGGCATGTTTACGTACATTTAAGGCAGTTTGTGCAGGTTTGCGTGATGTGCTGCTTATCTCCGTGCAAATCTCTGTTAAAAATTAATAACAAAAAAAAAAAAATGGGGTGATAATACAATGGTGAAATGGGGGCAAGCAGTTGGAAAACATACTGAAAGGCAGGTAAGGTTGTGCAGGAAGGGTATAGGAAAGGACTATAGCTTTCCATTTCTTGTACAGCAACAGCTGTGTAGTTTTTACAGACTTTGAACATAACTTTGGACCCTCAAACCTCAGGGAGAGGGGTGAGGACAACATAAATGTATTGTCAAACCAATTGGACCTAATTAGTTGTATCCAGTGGACATGTGTGAAATGGAAAGCTATGTATGGGGCAATTTTTTTTGTGGGACAGTTGCCCAATTTTTTTTTTAAGGAAAGAGTGGAATGTTGAACAAGGGGTGTAGGTGCATGTGAGGAGGTAAGTTGGGTAGGAAAGGTTGCATTTGTAGACAGACAAAACAGGCAAGACTGCATACAGACACAGTGTGTGACACATGGGGGGGTAAACACCTTGGATGGGGAGCGTTTTGTGGAATCAGAGAAGGATGTGCCACCAGATGTCTGCAGTGTGAATGAGCTCCCCACTCATGGGCAGTTAACATTGCTCCTTCACTGCCCCGAAGGTTGCTGTGCTGGAGGCTGGGCGCCAGGTCCACCAGACCCCACCAGTTTGCTGAGTCTGCCCTCACTCCAGCGCAGGTACTGTTCATAACTCCTATACATAATCCTGCACACCTTGGCTGGTAGTTGATCCTGGGTAACTACCGCCCCTAGGGGCGGTTCTACCTGAAGGTGGTGCAGGGCCAGCAGAGGAGGCACCACTGGCTTGGGTCCCAGATGTGCTAGGACCCAGTGGCACTGCCGGCTGAGGCAGAGTAGGCAGATCAGCAGGAACCAGCCTACCCTGACATGCTGTAGTGATAGAGGTATAGCAATGTGTATAGGTTAGTTATGAACAAAATATTTTGTTAGTTATAACAGCATGTCAGAACAGTGGAAATAACATTAACATATCAATGCATATTATATGGAGCACAACAATAAATAACATAATGGTCAGTATATTAGCAGCATGCCAGTAAGTTACGGCATAAGGCCAACAACATTGGTAATTCAACAGGATATGTTAATATGCAACCACTGTAATACATAACAATAAGAAAACACATGTCCCAAAATAAAGTTTAGAGAACAACATATGTTAATAGTAAACCATAACCAATGTATAATCATAGTAATAATAATCATAATAAATTTGGATGAACATAAGGGGTAGGGAGAGAAAGAAATACAGTCTAGTACAGCTAAACGGACAGCTTAACACTTTAAGAAAATCCAATAAGCAAAATAATTAAGGTTTCTTGTAGCTTTACTGATATTTCTTAATACTTTGTTGTAAAACTGCAACACAATACAAATAGCAACATATCAGAATATATACAATATACAGCACTTCTAAATACAAAGAATCACATCATACAAATTACTTACAGGAGATGTGAATGCCAGGGCCTGGGAAAAGAAGATCATGACTTCACTTCATGAGGGCTAGAAAGAAAGCTGCTTCCTGACTGAGTTTCATCACTTCCTGAGGCTTGCTATAATACTGTAAAACAAGTTAATCTAAGTGTTATAAATAAAAGGCTACTAGATGGAAGCAACAGATCAAGAATGCTCAAACTGTACAACTATGATATAAACTGCCTGAATTGCTATGAAGGGCAGAATATAGTCCATTAATACTGGTATGAGCTATATAGTTTACAACAGTACTGCTATATACTCTACAGGTCTATCCTTCCTTTATGTTTAACAGTGCCCTATAGCTGCTTTTACATGTATATGGGGTAGTCGCCTCCTATCTGGGATAGGAATCTCATAGACTCCTGTCCCAGAGACTTCCCAGACTCTGGAACAGACTACCTATCTATGTCAAACAGAGCTCCTCATTAGCACTCTTCAAGAAAAATCTTGATGATTGGATGGGAAATAAGAAATTCACCCCAGGGGTCACTTCTGTGGCTCTGCTCAACAGGGGAACAGGAAAATAATTTTCTTGGGAGGTGAAAGCCAGGGTACATTTTTGGCTAGGCTTATATAGGCTCTAGGGCCAATAGCCTAGTACCTACCTATGAACCTATGAACCTATATACCTCTCAAGCTATCCACATGGCACAGTATGGGCCAAGCAGTAACACCTGCAGGTACAAATTTACAGAGAACTCTTACACATCAGGTCCTATATAACTACCAAGGTGTACTGTGGACTGATGTAGTGTGACTATGCTATTGACATAATCATGTTGAGGATACATGTGTGACAGAAAGATTACACAACAGTAATTACAGTCCATGACAGTGTGACATTTGAAAGACATGTATGTGTATAGTACAGAGAGTAAACAGCTATCATGCCATACTTGGCAGTCATGAGGATAGAACTTCAGCAAACTTTCACAGACTCTCCAGGCATACAGCCATACCAAGATTATACATGCTATTTGTTTTATTGTATTACTATTGTACCTTTTGTCTTTATTTTATGAAGTCTTATCACATTCCTGGTCAATGCACTTAACAGTTTGTTACATCTGAGCACACACACTATATACGCATAATAAGGGCTACATCACACATTTACCTGTATTTCCTTTTCAGAGAACATCTGTCATCAATAGGAAACTGATTCTGTAATATTTATTACTACATGGCACTGGATTTGAACTCTGGTCTGTGTGTGGCAAAATGTACTTGAGACAGAGCATATCACAAACTGAACTATTGAGCCAATGATGACTATTGACTGACTGATATTTGCCTAGAGCTCAACTGGAAACAAAATATGACCTGATAATAGTGCTACAGTTTTATGCTTGACTGCAGTGACAGTTCAACACACATGCATGAGATTCATGCATGACAGAGATACTAGATAAAATATACATTATTACATAGAATGTAGGTATACACAATATATTGTTAGTGGGTGGAAATATCTGTGAAGCCTACAAACCATAGCAGATTATTGGGTTGGCTAGCTCAACCATGTACAGTTGCAGATAGTATATTTATAGTCTATAGCTATTACACTGTCATACTTGCCTGCAGCACCGTACCTCAGAGCACGAATGCATATAGCTGAAATGCGATGGTTAACACAAGACAATCCTGATATACACAATATACCTTGGGTGTTAATGGTATTGCTTCAGATGTTGCTGCAGACCATGTGTCATAATGCATTTCTTGTTCTATAGCTCTGAATCTACGGTTATTGCATAACACTCTTTATTAGATATACCTTCAGGCAGGTAGTGGTATTCTTTTCTGTTTTTATTTCAGAGCAGTTGTCATAACTGATTTCATGCAAAACAGCCTTAATTACACTGATATGGTACAACACAGCTTTATTAAGTGTACCTTCATGCAGTTAATGGTATAGTTTTGAGTCTTTATTGCACAACAGTTGATATGATGCAGGTGTTGCAATACAGCTGTAATTCCACAAATATATATATATATATATATATATATATATATATATATATATATATATATATATATATATTTTCCACAATTTATTACAATAGAAACGTTATTTCATTTATATTACCCAACCCTAATATAGTATATTCCCTAAGACATACACATCCAGTTTTAAAACTAAAAATTCAAAGTACCACATCAGGGTTAATGCTTTACTCTTCCCTGTTTATTGCAGTATAGTTGGCAGTAGTCAGTTATTGCAGTATAGGCCTACATCCACATTCATTGAATACACAAATCTTTACTGCATGTACCCATTGGCAGTTAATGCTTTACTCTTTGTTGCTTATTTGACTATAGATTGCAAATTAATCTGTACTCACCACATTCATGGTGCAACCTGGTCAAGTGCCCTGCATGCGCCTCTAGGTTGCTAGCTCTCTCCTCTGCAGCTATAGGGAGAGAAGCACACCATTATGCATACCTGTCTATCATACATTAAGATTAGGTATTGGTAAAACAATGCTAATAGTACTTACAAACTTGTGGGGCATTCCCAGCCTGAGCTTTCCAGACCCAGGTGTCCAGGAGATCCCCCTTCAACACTTCAGGTCATCATAGTGGTGACAGAGCTACTGACCTGTGCGGCAGATACCTGTAGCACTGGTGAGATCATGTGCCAGCCAGTCCCAGGCCTCTTCCTTGCACTTTGAGCCCTGGAACTGCCCCTGCAGCAGCCAGTCTTCATGGTCTTTCACCAGGAGTCCAACCATGTCCCTGGACTCCTGAATGCCCCACCACTGGGCCCGGAAGCACACACCTTCTCCAATGCCTCCCATAGTTCCTGAACAGTTCAAACTCCAACTGGTTATGCTATATTACTGCCTGTTGTGCTTAATATAGCCTGTTTTTCCACCCTTACATGCCACTGGGCAATTTTTAAAAATGTGGTACATCGCTTGGCACTGCACAAACGAGCACAGCTGAGCTAAGCAGTACTTAAACTGGCAATGCTTAGCAGTGCTTAGTGCGCAAACCAGCTAAGCACAGCCAAATGGTGCCAAGCACTGCCAAGCAGTGCCTAAACAGAGGTTGTTTAAATAGTGCTTATCATGGCTTAACAAAGCTTAGCAGAGCTTAGCTGAGCATAGCAGATCATGGTTTAAAAATAACTGGCATAATTTACATTTCCAAAATAATTGTTTAATTTTCCTTCCATGTATTCAGACTCCATACCTACTACACTTAAGGCTGTAACTCTATCCATTTGGCTATGTGATTATCTAGAATGCTGCTATACTTTTACATATACCTCTGAGCCACGTTTAAGCACTGCTAAGCACCATGTCATGCTGCACAAACCCGCTAAGCAATGCTTAAACTTGACTTTTGAATCAAAAATTGAATGCATCTGTTTTCTATTTTTAGATTTCTGGCATGTGTCAATTGCTGCATGCTGCAGAAACGTAAAAAAATATATTAAATACATTTATATCATGCACTTGGACAGTGCAGGGGTGTGTTACTCATCTGAGGACACAGTGACACACTCCCTACACTGATTCAATAACCATGTTCTACAGCTCTCCCTCGGCAACGTGCCATCATTAATATGCATGGAGCACTACCGAGGGGGAACGGCATACATGGACATATGTGTTTGAGTGATACATTACAAAACCAGGTACAGACATACTGTGATGTTTGCACATATGCATGTGTGAATGCATGTTTGTATATGTGTATTATTTTGGTCGTGCTTCATATATTTTAACTAGTACACAGGTCATTGAAGCCACTAATACAGTACAGAAATGTGCTGATCATATAATCTATAAACTTGAGAAGTTTCAGAAGGGCAGCAGTGGAGGCCATTGTTTATTTTTCTTTTTTGGATGATGCCAATGAGCTTGTTCTTACAGAAGGAAACTGCCTGTCTATGAATTAGGTATAGCCAGGAAATTGACTTAACAAATGGTGTATTTTTACTTTTCTGTATTAACAAAATTATAGGGCTACCATTTGACTGTCCAGAATCTGTAGTCTGCCTATAAAAGTAATATCAGAAAAATAAGTAAGACTCACACAAATCCATGAATAAGCCATCAAAGATGTCCCTTCAGCCTAACAATAATTTTTGTTTGTTACAGGTTCAACCTCCTCCCATGCAACTGTCCCAAGTCATTAATCTCTACTTTTTTGTCTATTATCTGCTGCATGGTAGCTGTAATCCTTCCATTAGTTTGTGTTGCAGCACCTCTTATGGCAGTCAGGTAGGTATCTCATTCCCATCATGCACCTGTCTGTAATCAGCTGCCTTCCCTCAGGCTACTTGTCACTATGTCTCCTTCCGTCCATGCTTTCCATTTTGAATTCTGCACTCTCAACATGTATCTTACAATGCAGTGAGATCATACCATGTATCATTTCATTGCTTTTATCAAGTGAATAATTTCCTAATTCTCATGACCATTTGTAGTATAGATATGCTATGTATACAGCCAGCATGAATATTTTCTGTAACTCTTCACACTATATTAATTTTCTACCTGTATTGTTTTCAAAACTGCAGGCTGTACTTCAAGGTTTGTGATAGAGTAAGTGCTGCCTCACTGGACTCCGTTTATCTGGTTATGCAGCCCAGCATCTGAGAGGCCACTGTTATTCATCTGTATCAGAAGTTTTAACCTATTTTATATGTCACCTCAGGCTATTTTTCTGATACCATGGCAATAATGACACTTATTTTTGATGTGTTGACCATACTTATTCAATTTTGATCTGTTTTAGTTCATTACTAATGATTCTTTGACATGAAAACAAGGTGTTCAATTTACATTTCAAGACTAGCTTATTTTCTGTGAATGTAGCACTTCACATCATTTATCATTTATGCAAGGGCTATTATGTCTTATACTTTCACACTTATTATAAATAACTTTAAGGTTGCTGCACCTCAGAAAAAGGGGTGAACTTTAAGCAGAGACAACATGTTACAGATCTTGCCCATTGTTCCCTGTAATGTTTCTAGTATATTCTGTAGGACTTTTGGAGGTAGTTATTTCGATTCTTTGGATTTATTCATTCTTAGTTTCTCCGTTCCTAGGCCATTTGTTGTTTCTCAGACTTGCCATACAACCACTACACTTTCCTCTGCTACCTTTCTGTGCTGGTACCCCTTTTTCAGAGATTCATAGACAGCTAAGCCCAATAAATTAGGAATAACATATGCTACCATCAAGAATTGTTGTAGTACATAACTCGTGAGTTAATTTATGATTACTCATCCAATCGTCCAGATTAATTGAAAAGTAGTCAGTATGTAGGGGTATTATTACATAAATAAAGGATACATTGGATTACAAAGTTATCACACTACCAGGTTCTAATTATATATCAGTGAAGGACTGACTCCTTGGTGCAGGGGTTTGCAATGCTTCTAACCTTGCAGAAGTGCAAGAAATCAAACAGGGTAGGGTCTTTCATATTGCAGAGCTAGTGACAGATCACCACTAAGAAGAATGTATGAAACAGAGTACACAGAAGGCTTTTAATCTATAATTGTAGTTTAGGGAATTTTGTCCTGTTATTTTCTTGGCTAGGAATCTTTGAGACTTTTCAGATTGGGCAAGATGCTCAGACAGATATATGCTGAAAGCAGCAGTATTTTCTGTGTTGAGATACATATGAATTATAACTGCAGGCTTAACCCAGTAATCCTAACTCTGCAGCTCCTACACCTCATTTGACCCCTGTGTGACCCACAATGGGAGAGTTCACTAGTCAGGTGAGTTCCTGTATGTAGAGGTCCTGAACTTTCAGTATAGACTCATAGGCAGTTAAGAGGTGATCTCTGCTTGATAGAGATGATCTCTGCTTGACTTTTAAAGCCATGTCCGACCCAGCCCTTCTTGAAATGCTACATCTAAAGAAATCCCAATCCCCCAGTGCCATGAGCTCCAGAGATCACAATCTCATTAACCCAATTAACAGAACATGCTGGAGGGACAGGTTCATTTCCCAAAGACTGCCCATACTCTGGAATAAGCTTCCCATTCATGTTAAGCAGAGCACCTCGCTGACCCTCTTTAAGAGAAATCTTGATGAGTGGATGGGTAACAGAAAGTTCACCCGAGGGATCACTTCAGTTGCCCTACTGGATAGGGGCACTGTGAACTAACATCAGGTGGCACGGTGCCTGGGCAATTTCTTTGGGCTAGGCTTGTAAAGGCTCCAGGGCCATTATGCAAGTACACACCTATGAACCTATGAAGCCATCTAGGCACTACAGAGCAAGATGGGACAGGTGAGAAGTGCTGCAGCCCTCAGTGAGGCATGTTTAAACGCATCCTTATCTCCTCCCAGCATGCGAGCATTACATAGGTTGTAAGGATAAGCAAACAATGAAGTGAGGTTTGAGGATTTTCTCACACTAGGTTCATAAAGCAGCCATGTCTCCCAGTCACCTGACATGCCCAGCCCAATGATGTCTCTGATCCCTGGCTTTCACCATGGCTGAACAAGAAATCCACTGAGTATGATCCCTCACTCCAGGATAAGCATACCCATCCTGAATGTCTATTCCATCAGGAAACAAAGGCAGTAATGAAACTCTTGTCACCTGGGCCATTGGTGCAGGAGAGGAGATGCTTTTGGAAAGCAACTCTGTCAGATTGAAGAATTTCCTAACTAGTACTAACCCATGGTAGTCAAAGAACAGTTCAGGACAGTTCATTATTGAAGAAGGTACCTAGATACCTGATTACTGAGTTGATTTTAAGAATTGGTTAGTTTAATATAGCATAAACAAGGAATCTCTTCCTTAGCAAACAAAACCACACTGTATTGGATGATATTAAGCTTTTGTCCATAGGAGATACTCCAGTCATTAATTTGATTAAGTCTGCATCAAAGGATTTGAGTGTCTGTAAGGGAGCATATAAGGGCACTCAGTTTGTAATCATCACCAAGCCTAGCTATATCTGCATTAACATTCAAAAACTAGATGTCAAAGAAGAAGGGTCCAAGGCAGAGCCCTGGGAAACTCCACTGGTGACATTATTTTGTGTGGATTGGTACTCTCATCCCTAAATGTGTGGTCCAGATAAACAGGGTAGGCAGAGTGGCCCAAATCTATGAATTTCATGCCTTTATCAAATAAATGATTTAGATTGTGTAGACAGGATTTGCCTTTAACAAAGCAAAACTTAAATTAATCAATGGACTTCAGGTTTCTCATGTAATAATTTATGATATCTGCTATGATAGGTTATATAATTTTAAACATGATACTGGTGAAATGTATTGGCCTTTCTATAGCTGGGTCTATGCTGGGGCCACCTTTATGTAGAGGGATCACTATGTTAGTCATCCAAGATTCTGATGTCTAACCAGTGGAGAAACAAAGATTAAACAGATTAAGAAAGTGTTTGGCATAACTGTATTTGACACTAACTAGGAGGTGGTCAGGCCTGTTGTTTAGACCTATGGAATTGTTGCTCTTGGTCTTTGGTAGAGATATTAGGACTTTATCATGAGAGATTACAGGGGGTGGTCAGTTTGGTAATATGGAGATCACACACGTTGAGTAGAAAGAGTGAAACTGGAGCTGAATTTATTTCAAGGATATTAGCTATGGCATCAGTGTTAGAATAAGTGGCTGCAATAGATAAAGGTCAGATAACAAAAGACTACAGCAGTAAGTTAACTTCTTTAGATCTTGAGGATACTCCCTTGGGAATTAAATGGACTAAATAGAATGATTTCCTGACTATGGTGGAAACATGATGACTAAGTGAGACAGAGCTGACCATGTAAGTAGCAGGGTCTGTTAGGGCTGTGCCTATCTAAAGACAAGTGCAATTTATAACATATATGGTAGGAGCAACTTTTTTTACTTAACACTACTAATCTGCATTTTTTTGCATTTAGCTTGAGACCGTTTATGTTACCCCAGTAATGTGCATATTCTAGCACTTTCCAAAGCTTGAAGTCATTAGCAAACATGAGAGGGATCAACACCGATCCCTGTGATATCACAGAAGTGATCATTTTATATTTAGACTGGGTACGAGCAACTTTCATAACTTGGGATCTGCTGGATAGTTAATTCGCAATGCAATGGACAATGCTAGGGTTTAAATTAAGTTCACCTAATTGTGGAATAATTTTAGCATGGGATATAATGTCAAAAGCTTTGAGCAGATCATGATAAGGAGTGAGTACTTAGTAACAAATGTCCACAGCCTCTGTAACCCTTTCTAAGAAGCTTACTAGGATCAAGAGATAGGACCTGCACTTTACAAAGCTAAATTAATCATTTGGGGTCTAGATCAGTTAAGTTGCTTGTGTTTGTATAAATGAGTTCTGCTAAGATACATACATTATGGCTTTGCATGTAAGGCTAGTGGGGTGGATAGCCCTGTAAACACTGTGTTCCATAGAGGGGCAATTCTTGTGCAGGGGGAGTCTCACTATCTGTTCTTCAGGCATCAGACAAAAACCCCGTGAAGTGGCTGAGGTTTAACAGTTTACAAAAAGGCTTAGATAGAGCATATTTGACCCTTATAAGAATGCAGCCTGGTATGTAGCCTGGCCCCCCCATGGAAGTAGTATTTCTCTTCTCTAACAAGGATTAAAGTCTTGTTTCAAAGTGACTTCAAGGAGAACTAATTATTCAGGCATGGTGGGTATGGTATTGTGAATATTTATGTATTTATTTATTTGCTCTTGCTTACCTGGAAAATCTGTCTGTGAACTGAAATGCCCATTTTCACCAGCTGGCTGGAGAGAAAAACTCCCAAACAAAGATATGTGACAGACAGCTTCATGTAGAGCAGATACTGTGTGTCATTAAATGTCACATATCTAAGTATGATTGTAAATTCTTTTTTATAAGACCCGTTGCTTCTACTACCATTGGAACTGTCTTGGTATCCTTCCACATTGCCCTCATTTCTGTCTGCAAATCCTGGTATTTTATGACTTTGTGTCTCTTTGTACATAACACACTATAGTCACTGGATGTAGCAATTTCAATGATCAGTGCTACTTTTGTCTTCTTTTGTCTTCTTTTCATAGACTACTATATCTGTTTTTATCATATCTATTTTTTAAACTGTTGGTAATGGGTGATCATGTGATATAAACTTCATCATTTATGATAATGCTTCATGGCTCATGTTTCCAATTTTGTTTTAGCTACTTCACTGTTACTGCAAGCATTTGCTATTTTTGTCTCGCTAAATAGAGGTTCACAGAATTTAACCTTTGAGATTTTAACATAGACATGAAACATATATAACTGCACCTTAGCCACATCCAGATGTGATGGGAAGGAATGAATGAGTTCTAAAATCAATCTCTCACAATGATATGATATGACTTATTGAATCATATATTTCATTGTGCCATGTCAGATATCTGCTTTTTATGGTAATAACTGCATTTACAAATAGTGAATTTTTAATGCCATAAGTATTGAAGTTAAAATATCTTATAAATAAATAGTGGCCTGTAAAAAATCAAAGATCTGTTTGTGGGTATAGAACCCACACACAATTAATCTGATGTACTCATTACTTAATGAAATAACCAAGAGCTATTGGAGCAGGCAGGTATTAAAGATAAAGTATGCCTGCTCAAGATGATGGACAGTGATGGACATAGAAAACTGAAGTGCCATACAGTCAGAACAGATGCATACTTACCTTGTGTCTCTCTGAGTTGAGTTAATCTCTCCTGATGCACCTCACATTTGTTCTGCAATTTCTTCTAAAACTGTACAGTAGAAGATGAAAAAATATACATATGAAAGCATAACGAATAATTGCATTGGCTGACTAGATAATTAATACCATATCATGGACAGGTTATAGGTTAGTGTACTTACACAGCTGATAGGTGTTTTCAGTCCTAAATTCATCCTCCAAATAGCTAAGGAGGTCTCTCTTGTGCTCCTTCGTGTCATTGTTATAGTGATAACATTGCTCCCTAGTGAGTGGAATGCCAGTTGCACTGATGACATCCTTGGCCAACCTGTTCTAAGTCTCAGCCTTATACTGAGATGCATTATATTCCCCCTGCAGTAATATCTGGCTGTAGCACTTCACAGGGAGTGCAACAAAAGTCCTGGACTCCTCAACACCTCACCTTTGTGCTCTAAATGGCACCCCATCTCAACCTTCACCACCATGTCTGTAGCAGTCAAGCCAGAAATATGCTCTGAATTGGCACCCAATTCAAATCTCATGTGCATCAACTTGTGTGCAAAGACACACAGCCCTGACTACTGCATTTGCACAATTGGAAGCACAGCAATGGCTTACCAGCCACATAGTCAATGAGTACATCACTAAGCACAAATGGTGTTAAAATGGCACTTAGATTTAGCCATGACAAGGCTCAAAATCTTGAGACATGCTCCATTGTTAAACCCTAATTTGCTTTATGGTGTTGGTAATAATCATAGCTTGTCTGAGGAAGAATGCTATGACTTGTGATATATTGGCATGTTAGGAGTTAAACTCTGGTAAGACTGAATAGTATCACCTGAGAATTGATCCCAAGAAGGATACATTAAATGTTAAACTTTGCTGATTAACTGTCAGTGTCACAAGGGAGTTTACTTATTAACATGCTAATTACAGGTATAGTAATTTATGACTGACTGTACACACACCTAAGAAAAGTCTATATGTCTGTGCACTTATATGTGAAAGGCACTGAATTTGTTTGCAAATACACTTCAGATGCATGCAGTCGCATAACCTGAGACAGACATGGTAGATTAGGTTACATTAGTACTTCATAACACATGCTGTCATAAACACACTTGCTTATGATATGTGAGAAATCAATAATTACAACAAAGATATTGTGTACATCATACCTATGCACATGCATTCAATATTAAATATCATCAGTGTCATGGTTTACATAATTTGCACACATTAGATTGTGTTTCTATAGCAAGCAGTAATGACACTTTACTTGCAACAAACAGTTATGATAACGTGGTATATTTACTGTGACATTCCTGAGCAAAATGTGGTGACAAATGGCATTCTGACTCCCTCTGCAAAAAATATTTGTCAACTGGATTTGAATCCTGTAGCAACTCTTTTTGGTCTTTATGATCACTGCACTGAGTACTATCCCAAGTGTTGATGTGTTCACACCTCCATCAGGTTTTTTTGCACTACATATGGTAGCCTAAGTTACATTTTGTAATGTTTTCCTTATACAATGAACCTGTGCAAGCTGCTGTGTGGAGCTCAAATGCAGATGGCATTATAAAAAAATATGAGAGAGAAAAAACTGACAGTAAAATGAATTCAATCAATGACCAGAACAAGAAGTACATTAAAGTGACACATTCAACCTTTTTATATCTCCTTGCAGCATCAGAAATGTACTTTGTGGAACGCATTATCATACTTATAGTTAATGACAAACCATGTGAAAGTGAGCAGTCAACAGCTCACATGCTGTTAGAAATGCTGAGAATATTTGAGATTTACACAATACAGTGATCTAAAAATGTGTGCAAATATTTATTCAGACCACCTCTGTAAAATTAATAATTAACTGGATTTGAACCCTGCATCACGTGTGTTATTTCTCTCAGTTCACTTCACTTGCACCTTGTGCCATAGGGACAGTTATCCGAGAAGTAGAATTTATTCACCAAGTACTATCCAGAGTGCTGATGGCCATGCAGCACTGCCAGGCTTGGTTGCACTACAGAAGTCTGTGAAAATTAAACATTTCACTTTTTTTCCTTAGGAAGTGAGACTAGTTTGGAGAGTACATGCAATAGGTATTAGAGAAAAAAAAAATAAAAATAAAATGACAAAAAATCAAAAACGAAAATTTTATTCAAGCATAGGGTATATCTAGCAATGACCAGAGGAAGAAGTGCATTATAGTGACACATTCATCCTTCTCATATCTCCTTGACACAGCTGAACTTTAATTTCTGGAATACATTATCAGGACTGTAGGTACTAGCAAATAATGTTAAAAGGGACATACAACAGCTCAAATGCTGTTAGCAATACTGGGAATAGTTGATTTTCAAACAGGAACACAATGGTATCACAAAATGCATGTAATGATGTTTTCCAACCCCATCTTTAAAATTTTCACTTTACTGGCTTCAAACCTAGCATCAGTGTTTTGTTTCTCTAAAATCAATGCATTTATACCTTTTGCAACAGAGGAAGTTACTTGACAAGTGCATTTTCTTCAATGAGTACTATCCTGAGTTTTGATGTCTGTTCACTAGGCTTGTTTGCATTACAGAAGGTAGACTAAATTAAAATTGTCACTTTTGACCTTAGGAATTGAACTGCAGTCCAGAGTATGCAATGCCAAATGGAGCACAAACAAGGAGAAAAGTAGTCAAAATGTATACTTTTGATATTTCCTCAACTTGGTTGTGTTTCAACATGAACATCAATAAACATCATTATGTTCACACAAATACAGCCATGTCTGGATTAGAACACCAGGGCACCAGGATACTCAAAAGATACTGTCTGGATTTTAGCACTATGTGCCCCACACAGTACATTGTAAAAGTAAAAAAGGTTACCTATACTCAATATGAGACATAATATCAATTGACATTACAGGTGCAAAAGAAACAAATCCTGACCTTTGCCCTGTGGAATTTGTAGCTAGATGTCTGGATGGTTATGATACTGGCAAGAGGGTAGGTAGTCTTCTCTCAGGCAATATAAAATAAAACATTTGAAAACTGCATCTATTTGCTCCTCTTTATTTTGTGAATATCATTCAAATATCTATGCTTCTGTAACATGACTGCTGTGTGCTTTGTCTTGTAGTTGAGATATGTTTCAATGAGTAATCTACTTCCTTAGAATTGCAGACACAACTGTATTGAGAGGCAGAAACTGCTGTTATAAACAATTCATATTAATGTTAGGAATATTCATCTCCTATATCAGTCAATGGTACCCTCAAAATTTCTTGTCAATACCTTCCCCCTGATGCACTCTGATTGATATTGCAGTTAAAGTAATCATCCACACTTGCAAGGCCTTCGCAGGTAACACTTCTCAGTGCTCATCCTTGTAGAGGTAGGGGGTGTGTGCATTCAGTTGTGTCGGTACTTACACCATGTTTACATTCCCTGCACTTAGTGTAGATTTTAGAATTCATGAATGATAATGAGTTCACACCTACTTTGATATTCACAGTTGTCACAGGGTTGAATCTGCACTATATCAAGGTAATAGTGTAGGGAAGAAAATGTGTATCAGGAAGGGAAGACTATGTATCCAGACAGCTGCATGCTGCTAATTACTTGCAAAACATGGTTTTAGTGTCACAACTAATTTCATGCAAAGGTAAGTTGCTGTTTTTTTCAAAAAATCCTGTATTTAAACCTTAGTGATGGAATACATTTCACAATACACTCAAAGCTTAGTGTACACATTGTTTGTCCCTTGCTGGTAACATAGGCATATATATCAGTTGTTTGTTACATTGCACAAATGTGTGTAGAATGTAAAATGACATTATGGATCATTTTCTTTTCCCATCTGTTATGTTAATGCAGAAGAGAAATGTATGACTTTCTAGCAAGGCCAGAGTTTGATATTTGAAGCCCACAAATGTGTTAAGCCTGTGGACATCCAAAAACACTTTTACCAATTTGTATTGGAAGAGTGTACATTGCTTCATTTATGCTGCCATCTACTACTCGGCTATGCAGCTGTTGTTCTTCTTACATGACTTATACCCTTGCTTTTCATTTATTTTACTTGTGTGTACTAATATTTTGTACATTGATGTTGGCATGGATGATAAACCAGTTGGTGTACTGCAAAAAATTCAAGTAGGCAATACAATTCAATAATTCATACTCACTTCTTTGGTTTTAAGATCACCCTGATGTGTTCTCCCTACCACCGCACTGTGCCAATGATACCTGACTGTGCACTGGCCTTTGCACATTTTTAATGTAGTTACAGCTCTCTCTCTCTCTCTCTATATATATATATATATATATATATATGTGTGTGTGTGTGTGTGTGTGTTTGTGTGTGTGTGTGTGTGTGTGTGTGTGTGTGTGTGTGTGTGTGTGTGTGGGAAAGTAAAATGGTTGATGCACATTATTGTATAAAGTCCATATGTGGATACTACAGATGTCATAGTCATACAGTATTGCTAACATTACTGTACATAGGACATATTTCTCATTTTAGGGGCAGATTACTTGCATATGGACCTAAGCAGTTATTTTTTTTCAAATAGTCTCCACACTTATCTTCGGCCAAAGATGAGGGCAGAAGTGGTTGCATATCTAATATGCTGTTTCCCTGACTATACAGTTTTGCTTTTGTGTGTTATGCAGTCCCTATTATGTCAAACAGGGTATAAAAACCCTTCTTCTTGGCATACATCTGGCAACAGCAGCAACAACTTTAATTAAAGTCTGCACCACATACTACTTCTGAATGGCAGCAGTAAATGCTAACTCGTTTTTTTTTCTAAGTATAATTGTGGCTGTAAGACACAAGAGTTTTGGATTTTGGGGCAAATGGCTACACTGAGTGCACATGATTGTTTTATAGCTCTGAATAACTCTGCCATGTTGTATTGGTTAATTACCATGTAATTCAGCTACTCGTGGTTTCATTAGCATACTGTGCCACATATGTTTGTTTGGTGGGTTTACATTGTGTAGAGCAATTTAATAAATATGAAATAACACCTTATCATGTGAACAGCATGCCATGTCACTTACATTGATGGCTGCACTTAGTGTAGCTGTTACTGAATCAATTTCAGGGTGTTACAGTGCAGAGCAGGCTACTAAGCAGTAATAAGTAACTAAGAATAGTAAAAATCTAATCATTAACTATGGTACAAGAATCTTGTTTAAAGATAACAATGGAGCTGGGATCCATTTAACTCCTGTATGAAGTATTTCATGGTGACAATGCTCTCTTGGACTGCTTTGAAATGCTGACAGCTTTGATGTTGCCATCTGAAATTGATTGCTTTTCCAATGACTAAAACATGAGCATTGAAAGTAGGTGAGTAAGGAGGTAGAATCACCCGACTGTGATGTTTAATGCCTTATGAACATCGTACGGAGACTTAGATATACAATAATACTCATTTAGTAACCAGGTAGGCTCACTGGGCGCACAATCCTTTTTCAAAGGTGACCCAAAACAATGCTCAATGTCACATTCTAGGCAAATAAGGGCATCAAATATTGTGCCAAAAGGACTATAGCTCACTACCTTAACTCTCTGTGCCAACTAAACAATACCTACCCAGGGTGCAGACCCTCTTCACAACAGCAAAGTGTTTGAAAAGTGACTATTCTGCGCTGGTGGTTACCCAGGATTTGGAACAAAAAAAGGCCTTGAAAGCTAGGGTCAATGATTTTTTCCCAAAGTTTTATTTTGAAAATCCAGCTGTAAGTTCATTCAAACTTTTGCCATGTACTAGATAAGTAGATCAAGGCATCAGCGATCAAAATTTGAGAGAAGACAAAATGTTGCCCAGAAATGGATTGGTATTTCTCCATTCATTAGTATAACATGACTTGCCAAAAATATTACTCGTATATTGTCTTGTTTATTATTTGTTAACTAGGTAAACCCATTCGAGCAAACCATGTACCACTATAAAACCAGTAAACATAAAATGGAGAATGGCCAAGCTGAGGACTGTAAATATGTAGTTTATTAAGCACGTTTGTCTCAAATAAAAAGAGACTTCATCAGAATAACAACCAATTTAACATAAACCATATAAATAGTGCCTACACAATCTCTAATTGGTTGGTTAAACATCATCTTCCCTCCTACTTCCTGCTAAACTTGAGCTAACCTCATTTCCTACCAGCAAATACTAATATATTTTGATATATATAAAAATATAGTAAATATATATGTATTTCTTTTATACACACAATCCCACAACAAAGCATATAAATCTAAAATTCAAACAGCATTATGAAAAACATAACATAGGTATCTAAAAAAAAAAAACTGTAAAAATAAAATGGATGAAATATACAAAAAGCTTTTTCAAAATTATACTGTTCATCAGATGTTTAAATAATATATAATAACGAAACTCAATGTTAATTTTGCTAACATACAAATATATTCATATATCCTTCTGGACCTTTTATACCAGTTTTTCCCCCAAACACATATTCAGTTATCAAACATTTATAAAGCAAAAGTAGCCTTTAATTTTAAAACACTGCTGATGGACAAAGTATCGTTCCAACCCAGAGAGGTGGTAGCATCAGTTCTAAGTTGCCATTGCAGTTCTTTTAATTCAAGGAGGTCACCTAGGGATCCCCCTCTTTTGCTTCCCCCTCTTATATCAAAATTAGTATTTCCTGGCAGGAAATGAGGTTAACTCAAGTTTAGGAGGAAGTAGGAGGGAAGATGATGTTTAACCAACCAATTAGAGATTGTGTAGGCACTATTGATATGGTTTATGTTAAACTGATTGTTGTTCTGATGATGTATATTTGTATTCGAGACAAAAGTGCTTAATAAACTACATATTTACAATCCTCGGCTTGGTTAAACCCAGTGGACACAAATAACCTTTTTTAAGTTGTAACCCAGAAGCACTATCACACTGAATTAAATAGAGTGTAAATGGAGGATACTGAGCAGCATACCACTCAAACGTTTTCTTCAAAAATTCTGGACAAAGTCAAAATAATGGGGAGACAAAGTGCACAAATCAGGGACAATTTTTTTTAAATACTCAAATTCACTGAAAAAGTTAAACGAACAACAAGTTTTGAATCAACATGCACATCTTGAAAATTAAGAAGAATGAAACTTCAATGTATGGTATTATTGATAGACTTCAATCCTAAGTGATTTACTAGAAAGTTAAAACATTTTAAAAGGAACATGGCAAAATAAGATGCAAAATCAAAAATGTTGGGACTTGGACCAGGGGTTGAGGGCTGGCATAATGGTTAAGGTATTTGGCTGACAAACATAAACACAAGATGCAATGTTTGATTCTCACCTTTGGGGAAATTGGCTAAGGGGTGTAGCTCACATGAAACACATGCTATTGGGTTTGGTTATCACTTATGGGGAAATTGGCTAGGCTTAAAATGGACCACAAAAGCAGCTAATCTTGTACTTACCTATGAACTGCCAGACAGTCAGATAAATATTCTAGACAGAACCCTGAACTAATCTGGAAGCATAGCAGCTTTCTAATTTTGTTAGTTGCACTTTTTGGGTTGCAATTCAATGACAAGATCTGAAAATAGTCTGTGCTTTTGTAATTTAAATTTCATTCCTTTTGATGGTTTCTAACCTTGTGAGTTGTCACTAACTGATTCTAGAACATGCACTGAAATAATTTGTGAACCCCCCCCATGCTTTGTGTATTTTATTTTATTTATGACGCCAGTTAGTGCATGCACTTTTGGTTCACTTGAACTAAGTGAATGACCATGCATTAATTAATTTTGCACTAAGCTTTTAACATAGGTTAATAAAGCTACTCCTTATTCTGTGAATCATTTCCCCTAGCAATGTGAAGTGGCATTGACATTAGGGTGGGGACAGCATTCACTGACCTGTGATATGGACAGCCATATGAGATATGGTATGGACATCCAAGTAGATGTTTTATTGTTATTATCAATACAGAGCAGCAAAATACATTGATATATACTGCAACTCAGGGAAGCTACAGCAATACCACACAGTGACTTTTAATTCAATCATTAATTTTGTAGTCATTTGTTTTTAAAGTTCAATGTATTTACATGAAAATTATTTTCTAACTGCTGTACTGTTTGTACTATTTATGAACAGCTAAATAAGCATTTTATTTTATTATAAATGTAAATGGTAAAACATTGAGATACATTGTCAGTGCACAGAGTAGGTGCAACAATATCGCACAGTGAATTATAGTACAATGGGTACACACCTGTTGCATGGTACACAGGTGAATGTCATGCTATGCTGATGGGTTGCTTGCGTTGCAGTTGCTGAAGTACCTTTATGGAATGTGTATAAATTTTTTATTATATGTAAATGATATCCACTGAGTCATAAGTTAACTTATATCCCACAACCACCACTTTGTGAATTATGATCTGCCATATATCTCATGCATAACTCAGTTTCCATTCATGAGTAAGCGTGAAGTTTCTTTTTAAGTGTTTTTGTAGTTTCTGTCTGGACAGCAATCCATAAACAGAAAATGTAATGTGGGCACACAAAAATGCAATTTTCTGTCCTTCAGTTTGACTTTGGAAACTTACTTGTGATTTTAAAAGTGAAAAGGGACACGTGTGTGGTGTGCTTACCTTTTAACAAATTAAAAATAAATACTGTACTTGTATATTAAGATTCTATTTTGTGGTGTACTATGCAACAGTCATGACTAGGATATGATGAATAACGCTTGGGTTAGATGTTTAGCAAAGACTGATGGGACTATGAAAAGCCACTGAATCCAAGCTAAAGCTGTAAACTACCTGCTCATTTAGCAAAATGGTTGATCTAACTGTTGAAAATGTGGTTCTGTAATGAAAAGTCACATACATATTGTGTACTACTCTCCAACAGTCATGATCCAGTTTACATTTAAGAATACACCTACAATAAATACCGAATATTAATACTGAGCTTAAGCTAAGCTTTCCTATGTGTTTTTTGGCATAGTTGGGTTAATACATAAAGGCACAACATTACAATGTGAAGGTCAAATGCACATTTTTTTCAGTGTGTGCATAAATTAAACTATTTTTTGTGCAGCACACAGCTGTGAACTGTATCAGTGCCACTGCTACATTCTTATGGGTGATCTAATGTACAGTAGATCCCGGATATCCCTAAGGTTGGCTCTCAACATTTAATAAGATTGTATGTAGTGCCTTTAGATAGCAAATTTATGGGTAATGTATAACGTTTAATGCATTAGAAAAAAAATACTCAAAACTAGGGTCATAAAATCATGACTGAATGTCAAAATATTGCATAATATGCAATTAACATTTTCAAGAACAAATACCTTTGCAGTATTTGCATACAGATACAGATACTGATGAAGGTAAAGTAAATAATACAAGTAGCGGAGTATATTGAAAATGTTATCATAAATTTAAGGGTTGCTGATATTAAATAAATGGCTCTACTGCAATAAAAGACTATAAAATTAATGATGTGCATGGCCATTGCAATTTGGTTTCCATTACAGTATCCCTGTGCTTTTTTCTGACAGAATAGGTTGGACATGAGATACATTACATGATTACTCCCCAATGCCATCTCTTTCAGTGAAAATTATTTGTCAAATACAATATGCTGTTGCCCTTAAGGCTAACCTACACAGTCTATAAATTTTAGAGCTATTTTTATAAATGTCTTTTCTGTAAATAACATTTTATACAATGCTACTATTAGTACATTTTAGAGACATTTACAGCCTTTGCATGTTTGCAATCAAATAGACAGTTAGTGCACTGTCATTTAATATCTGCATTGGTCAGTAAAATATAAACTTTACTCTGGGACATTTATGACATCTTTTTTTTTTTACTAAAGGGTTATCCTGAAGTAAAAATGTCCACCTTTGGTTATGAAATTGAATATCCTAATGCCGCACATGTAAATTTTAGTATGTTGCCAGACGTCAGGTAAGGAATAGAAAGCTGAACAAAGCATAAGCGTTCTTATAAGGAGTTGTGAATTTACTTAAAAAACTTTGTGAAGCAGACAGTTATTATTCTAGATGTGCAGAGTGGGTAAGTCTGACAGCTGGTCTAGAGAGTTAAGGCTGCTAGGTGGAGTTCCTGTGGTACAAGGTTTAATTCTCTCAGCCCCTGTGTGACCTTGAACAAATCACTTAACCAGATAGTGCTTGTGGGCAACTGAGAGTTTGAACTAAGCTCTTCTCTGGTCTCCTGGACTGCAAGCCTAGTAATCTATAAAGTCAGCATGACACCAAGACATCCTTTGGGATGTCATATTTTAGCACTGCTGGAATGATTTTCTTTCATTAGGATTATAACGTGGAAGTATACTCTGCAGTGGTACTGTCATCCAGAGACTAACATATGCAGGAAACCTGCCTTGATACATAGAAAGAAAAGGCTCTAACTATGACCCGGGTGATCCGAGGTTGAGTACCAGCTCAAGCAGTTGATGTTGCAAGTAGGGAGGATAGGCATGTCACACACTGAGGGAGTACATGCTCAGAGGGAAGTGCACATGAATACATTTCCCTGGTGGAGATCAGGAAGTAATGATATGTTGACTCATCTAGGTGAGGAGGGCAATTCTGCTGATGCCACCTCCTTGAAGAAGTGAGGGATGATGTAGTGCTGATTTCGAATGCATGGTATATGTATTACTGGTCATTGGGCAGGTGGAATGGGGTGGGGATAAAAAAACAAAAACTCCAGACCACTCCAGATGTCTGCCTAGATGCTGATTTCTCGCAGCCCATCCTTACTGACAGTGTTGGCGAAATGAGTGGGCTGATTGGCTAAGAGGGGATGAAGACTGGTAGGTAGTAGTGCAAAAGTGGTCCAAAAAAAAAAAAAACTTATTCAGCTGAAGAGTATAACCACAACATAATTCTGCAGAAGACAAAAAAAATAGCAGGCATCCCTAATTGCTATTTAATTGTGTAATTATAGTTATTGATCAGAATGCATCTGTGAGGATGTCATATGTCAACTACGGATCTGTGGGTACAATATGATGCTAACTATTGTGGGCAACATGTACTCTGCTAGACTCACTTCCATAATAACTTCAATAAGAAATGGCATTATCAGATATGTTGTACATATGTCTGTACTTTTCAAAAAAATGAGTTTTCAGTGAAGTGAGTTTTCAATGAAATGGGCTCAAGCAAATGAGTATGAATATAATGAACTTTCATTGAAATGACATGGACCTACAATATATGTATAGATATAGATATCCATCTAGATCTGCCTGTATATATATATATATATATATATATATATATATATATATATATATATATATATATATATATGGGATCGTGCAGATGTTCAAAGTTTCACTTATTCGAACCCACTTCACTGAGTCCACTTGTTTGAAGTAGTGAAACTTTGAGGTTTGACTTCGGCAGTGACACTACAGCGCGGAATGGGAATATTCCCTTTTCTGCGCTGCAGTGCGATCTCGGAGTTGGTATATTTAAGTGGGGGGTGCAGGGGGGCTTGACCCCTCTGCAAAAACATGCTTTAGTTCTTTTTTTTCTTTTTTGGGCGCCCAGGGAACTAGACTTCAGTGAAAATGCACTTTCATTGAAGTGAACGTTCAGTGAAGTGTGGGTCTCCTGCTTTATTTTGAAGAAGTGTTCTTTCGATGTAGGGCAGTAGACCCGTATATATATATATATATATATATATATATATATATATATATATACATATACACACACACACACACACATATATATATATATATATACACACACACACACACACACACACACACACACACACACACATATGTATGGGTCTACTTCATAACACTGAAATTTCATAACGTTGAATTTCATAATATTGAGACCATAACATTGAAAATTCAAAACAGTGAAAACCCAAATCAATGAAAAGTCAGAACATTGAAAGTGTGCTTCATAATATTGAAAACTGCATTGCACAAGTAAATAAGATCCCCTCCACCTACAACAACACCTAACTAACAAATACACTTTCTACTACATTTCTGCAGGGGGGCAACGGCTTTCCCCCACACCTCCTATAAATTAAATATACCAACTCGAAGATCACACTACAATAGAAAAAAGTTAATTTCCTAAAATCAGTGACAATGAGGTTAACGTTTTTCCACTGTAGTGTGATCTTGGAGTTGGTATGTTTAATTTACTGGGGTGTATGGGGGGTGCAGGGGGGGCTTGCCCCCTGCAGAAGTGTAGTAGAAAGTGTGCTTGTTAGTTAGGTATTGTTATAGGTGGAAAGGATGTTATTTACATATGCATTGTAGTTTTCATTGTCAGACAATGATGCCCCATTAGATGTATCTCCCCCTGACACCTGCAGCCGACAGGAAGAAAGAGTTCCTCAAGAGTTCCTCAAAGTTAAGGGGACCAAAACCTTCCTCATACTACTGTACTACTGAAAAAACCAAACTCAACTCAGTTGCTCTCTTTTCCATACCGTCTGTGACCTGGTGACCTGTGCCTGGGCCCAACCAGCAGATTAATGGACATGCTCCTCACAAAAAAATCCTCACCCACCCCACCCCACTAGAGCAAGTGACTTACCTTATACGGATATATATATATGGGGAGCGGGCTGGGGAGGATAGATTTATCACCCAGAGACTCCCTATGGAATAAAATAAAATCCCGGTCCATGTGAGCACCGCTGGCTCTGTTCAGAAGAAAATCTGACGGTGGATGGGTGGGTGGATGGATTTTACCCAGATCATCTCATCTCATCTCTGTGACAGAGCACAAGAGGCACAACAAACTAATATTTACATCTATAATAAGGGTGGCGGTTAAGCCACATAACTAGGGGCTAGGCTTATAAAATGCCTTAGGGCAGATAGCCTAGTATAAACCTATGAACCTATGAAGCACAGTTTCAATGTTCTGAGTTTTCAATATTTTGGGTTTTCATTGTTTTGTGATTTAGATGTTTTGGCCTCAATGTTATGAAATTCAGCTTTATGAAATTTAAATGTTATGAAGTAGACCCATATACACACACATATATATATATATATATATATATATATATATATATATATATATATATATATAGATATTTATATGTGTGCATCTGTATATATATGAGAGTATGTCAAGTGATATTTCGAACACTTTTATATACCAAAAAAAGCTACGTAAGTTTGCCCCAGTCACAAACATTCATTTTCTCACCAAGGTTTTTGAGTTAACTAGACATGTATGATGGTATCTAAGGTTCATTTTAATGTTGCATTTTAATTTGTTTTTAATATTTTTTGATGTTAGCCTATCATGAGTCACCACATATCCTTTACTCATGTTTATGGATGGCTTTCAGTCTTCATTTATGAGCTTGTTAATTGTGCAAGTATATATTTTCCATGGATAAAGAAGCTGTTTTTGAAAAGAATCATCTGATGAAGTACAGTTAGTTGATGAAAGTGCTTATCATATGTAAATACAGCCGAGTTGTTTCAGTGAGTTAAGTCTGGCAGACTTTTTTATTTTTATGATTTTAAAATATAGTAATGACTTTTGAAGTTTTGAACTGCTATTAAATGTTTCCAGATACTGGATTTTAGTAAACTGGCCTCTTTTAGTAACAAAGAAAGACTTGATGACAGCCTGCTACTCTCATGCTGGTGTCAGCATCTCTCCTTGCGTCTCTGATTTTGTTTATGTACTTGTGACATAACAAGTATATTCCTGGCATCTGGCAGTCACACCATTTTCTGGATTGTTTGTTAAAGCATGCAGACCAGTATGTAAAGGTCCTGACATACTAGCTGAGCTTATCTCATAATGCATGGGCTCCACATAGTCTGCTGCGTACCACACATTCGTGGTGCAATGAGTGGCACACATATCGTGATACATAGATCAGCTGCAGATGAAGTGCTTGTATACCTAAACCATTATTACGACTACCAGGTCATGTGCCAATGAATATGTGCTCATAGAGGCCACAGACTGACTCAGATGCTCCACCTGATATTCCATTACCATATGCCATAGTTCTGAGACCAAATGTATTCCCCATGGATGTCAAGTTATGTAATGATATATATTCAGTTAGACCATGGGGGCTTACACCTATAAAGTCTCCACAGATACCAACACAAGAGGCTTACAATTGTGTCCACCACTGAGAAATGAACATGACTTTACCTTTGTCCAGCTGTAGATGTGTTTCCAGTGTTTGCATGACCTTTGTGACATGCTACAGTGCATACCTCTGAAATCCTGCCACATATTTATGGAAGGTTGACAATCCATACAGAATATGAGAATGATGAGAAACATGAGGAAGCACCAGCCCCACACTCATTGCCCAGTTCTTCTGATAAAGATAAGGCAAAACATCTTTATACATGGCCACCATGCAAAATAAATCTTCACTTCTTTGAGCGCTCATGGTTTTTTTTTTTCTACTTATTTTCTTCGTGAACTAGTTGGAGTGTTTCTTAGTTCCACACAGTATCCTGTGGGATATATATATATGTGTGTGTGTGTCTGTCCTCTATTTGAGTGCATGTCCCTTTGGTAGATGTGAGGTGTAGATACTGCTTATTATCAAATGTATGAATTGAGGGACTGTTTCATCATGAAAGGTGTGCAGGGTTGGAGGGGGTGAGAGTATTTGTGTGGGGTAGATGGGGGAGTCATGGTTAGGGCTGGGGATAGGTGGGGGATAGGTTTTCTACGTTTGAGTGTGGGTGTGTATTGTAGGTTAAGGTTTGGTAAGGGTGTAGCTGTAGAGTTGTTAATGCTTATATGTGTATGTACCTGTATGTTTGAGTATGTCTTGTGTAGTGACAGTGTTACAGGAAGGTTATTAAGTTATGGTGTAGGATTAGGATTGTGGAAGGGGCAGTGTCAGGGATAGGGTAAGTTTAGCACCCATTACTAAGGCTGGCAGAAGTGATTCCCCCCACCCACTTTACTGATGGGTGCTAACCCTAATCCTAACATGGCCCCTCCGCCCCCAAACATAACACTAAATTTCACCTTAATAAAAACCTTTCTGTAACACTGTCACTATTCAGACAAATTTGAGGCTGGTGTTATGGGGGGTAGTTGTCTGAAGATCAAGAGAGGAACTAGTGTTCCTTTCTCAATGTTTTGTGTGTTTGATGTTTAGGGTCAGTCTTCTGTATGCTCAAACTTCTTAATGCCATTGTTTGAATATATATATATATATATATATATATATATATATATATATATATATATATATATATATATATATATATATATATATACATATATATATATATATTTCCCTGAAAATAAATTGCCTGAGCACAATTCACTGAAAGCTCACTTCACTGAAAACTCATTTGACTGAAACTCATTTAATCTAAAAAGGTATATGCCCTGTTCCCCACTGTAAGTCGATCCTGGAGTTACTATATATAGTAAGGGGGAGTGTGTGGGGGTACAGCCCCCGACATTGTGGTGTGTTTGGGGGGTGTAGCCCCCCACATAGTTTGGGTATATATTATCTTCTGGAAATTGTTATTCATTTGACTTGCAAGTATCCATGTCTGTGGTTTACAACATTTAAAATAGGTGGGGGGCTCCCCCCCCACACCCCCCTTATTATATATACTAACTCCAGGATCACACTACAGTGGGGAACAGGGCATATACCTTTTTAGATGAAATGAGTTTCAGTCAAATGAGTTTTCAGTGAAGTGAGCTTTCAGTGACTTGTGCTCAGGCAATTCATTTTCAGTGAAATGAGCCTTCGATGAAATGAGTTTCGGTGAAATGTGTTTTCTATCAAACAAAGTAGACCCATATAAATATATATATATATATATATATATATATATATATATATATATATATATATATATATATACATATATATATATATATATATATATATATATATATATATATATATATATATATATATATATATATATATATATACACACACACATATATATATATATATATATATATATATATATATATATATATATATATAGTTGTACATAAATATATATACATCTATCTCTAATATATATGTGTATGTGTATATATATATATATATATATATATATATATATATATATATATATTTACATATATATTATCACATCACTACAGAGGTGTTGCAAACAGCAGTACTATTTTGAAAAATAAGCCTAGGATCAGAGTTTAGCTGTCAGCATATCCCAAGGTAAGACTACATGTACCAGAGAGATATTTCACTCACAGGCAGACAGACATAGGTTAGGACCTCCTGCTCTGTCCGTGTCCGGCACTGGTGATACTACCCCAGCCTCAGACAGATGCATTTGGCTGTGGTTGTGCTTCAGTTTCTCTGCTGTGTACACGTGTGTATGCTTCTTTCTTAGCCTCTGCTCATATCACGCAGCATAGGAGTGTGTGTGGCAGCATGTCATGACAGAATGTGTATGCTTCTTTCTTAGCCTCTGCTCATATCACGTTGCACAGGAGTGTGCGTGGCAGCATGTCATGACAGAATGAGAGACAGAGTGATGCCAGATGTTATTCCTATAAAACCCACTTGGGAAATTATGCTTACATAAGTGTGGTAGAAGCAGTCTGGTGGTATCAAGTAAGTGACTATAAGGTTTTATTGTGGTGGTTTGAGAGCATATGCCACGAAGCACACAATTCCTTATTCAAAACTGTAAGTGCAAACAAAGAAATCCTTGAGACATAAGTAGTCATGCTTCAGTGTTTTTATGCAAATGTAAAACAATGGAAAACATAAAAGAAGTTTTTTCTTCTCCCCATTTTTTTTTTGCAGTGGAGCAAGCCCCCATGCACCACAAGGTAGATTAATTCAAACTAATTGCACATGTGGATACGACCTCAGACAGGGACAAGTATTGTCTTCTTACTTTCTCCATATATTTGCCTGTCCGGATCCCTATCAGTTGACTGAGTTAACAGAAGCTTTTGAATGGAGATCTCCATACAGTGAGGATCTGGAAATTTACCCTTTTCTTCACAGTAGTGCTATCTCGGAGTTGGTATATATAATTTTCAGTGGGTGTGGGGGGTGCACGGGGCTTGTCCTCCTGCATAAACATAAAAAAGTAGATTTGTGTGTTTTTTTTTTAATTTTTTTTTTGTTTTTGATGTTTGAGTTTTCAGAAACGTGATCATATGGTCTTGTCTGTATGAATTTTGAGTTTCTGAAAACTCGAACATCCAACATAAATCCATCTGTACGTATAAGTTTACTATGATGTCTGGATTATCAGTCCCTTGAAATACACATTATTGACTCCTATTGTACAAATTACTCAGTTAGCTTCAAAGCTTTTTCAGTACTTGAGAGGCAGATAGTTTAATGCAAGCACACAGCACTAGCTAATGAAATCAATTATTTCTGCTTTCCCCCTCATTACGTTCTTTTTCTGAGACCACTACAATTGAGAGAAAGACACACAGAATCAATATTAAAGAAAGGTTTCCCAGTTTTTTGCAGATATGCCATGGGCTCTGTATTACCATTAAACAACACAGTGGAATCCTTCATACTTTGCTACAACATGCAGCGAGAAACTACATGTACACGATCATCAAATGGCCAAGGTCATGCAAAGACAAATCGAGCATTGCAAGGTCAAGGATATGAAATACTACTGGGAAAGCAAACCGTGCAGTAAGAAAAAGAGTCCAGTTCAAGGGAAGATTAAATATTATTGGAGATATATTCATATTATCGATAATAAGTGGCAGGAAGTGATTGATTCATTCTTGGTGTAGAAAACAAAGTAAACCACCCCATTTTGTACTGAATTATGTTTGTTTTAGATTTGGAGGAGTCAGAATGAAGTTTACATGTGAATATTGATGAACTACAGGGCACAGTGACCATACTCTTGCATAATTCATAGTGGAGGAGGGGATTTGTAGAGCACAGTTTGGTCAAACATGACTGAGCAGATCAAAAAAAAAAAAAACAGAAAATCTTGATTAATGAGTTTTACATTTCTTTCTCTCAAGTTGAGATTACCTTGGACTTAGTAATAATAGTTATTGACTGAAGGCCAAGCTCAGTGAAGAATCACTAATATTGGCATTAATAAACTGAGATTGTGGTATATGAGTGATTTTTGCCTTATCCATTCCAGAGATATAATAATAAGGGGTAATTATAAGCAATAGGAGGTCGGAGGGCACGGTAGTCATATGGAGGGAGAAGCCCTCTGCATAAATGCTTTTGTAGGAGTATTTAGAGTTCTAACTTTAAATAATTTTAATATAGTATGCATTTATGTGATCACACTTATCATTGCCCGTAAGGAAAGTCCCCCAATTCTATCATGGAACTCTTCCAGCCCCTGCAGGTTGTGTACAGGCTTTGCTCTTCTTCAGGACTCATTTTAAGCAGGAGTTATATGAATGACTGAAAATTGTATTAAGTCAAGTTTTATTTACTGGTTCAACTTATATTTCATTTGGCAAACTAATGTAGAAGGGATGGGCCAGTAAACATATGAATGAAAAGTAAAGGAGAAAGAGAGTGAAAGAACAGAGGCAATTTTGGATAAGAGGGGGAGGTTAGTCTGTGGAAAATTATGGCAGAACTTCTGAGAGATTTGTTAGCAGCAGAAAATTATAGGAAGCTAAAACCGAAGAATGAAGACACCTTCTTGATTTAGTGGACAGTTAATGAAAGTTTTGTCATGCCATGAATGAAGCTTAACAACAGAATACATTGAAGAGAAGTATCCAGAACAAAGAATATGGCGATATAAATGGTCAGGACAAAACAAAGACAAAAATAAAAATTAGTCCAGTGTTTCGGATAACATGGGCTAGAAGACACGAAGTCTGTCTTTGTGCAACTGTGGTGGGAAGCAAAAACTGAGAACTGTAACTAATTGTTTGAAAATCAGAGGATTATTTCTTGCAGGACTGGGGTCAAGTAGACAGCCACTGAGCACTTTATTTAATTTTTACTGGGGATATAAAACAGATTTTGGTAGCGTTGTCGCCTCACAGCAAGACGTTGTCCTGTTCAATTCTCAGTTAGAGCGTCTACTGTGGAGTCATGCGTGAATGGGCGTACCTTATTTGAAGGTTGTGCGTTAGGGCTGGCAACTCAGCACGTAAAAATCAAGTGCCAATCATTAGCAGACCGGAGTTCCGCTGTGGTGACCCCTAACCGGGAAAAGCCGAAAGACACAACAACTTATAAAAACTCTTGAGTTTTGTGTACTAGATGTCTAAACAATATTAAAAGTAGCATTGCAATGCCATTTCCTTATGTGTGCATGTTTTTGTGTGCATGTGTGTGTGCATGTGTATGTGCGTGTGCGTGTGTGTGTTTGTGCCTGTGTGTATTTGTGTGTGTGTGTGTGTGTGTGTGTGTGTGTGTGTGTGTGTGTGTGTGTGTGTGTGTGTGTGTGTGCGTGTGTGTGTGTGTGTGTGTGTGTGCGTGAGTGCGTGTGTGCCTGTGTGTGTTTGTGTGTGTGCTGGAGAAAAAGGGACAGCCTTACAGCATCCATGTGGAAAGTGATTCCCACTTACTGAATGTTGTTTTCTCAGAGTTACTCATGTTCATTCAGAGTTACAGGAAGTGTAGTCCAAAAGGCAGTATTCATATAATCAAGTTTATTTCTTTCACCAAAGTGATGACAATGTATTTACTTTCATTCAGAGCAGGCGATACAAAACATTTCAGAGACAATAGATGTTGCCTCAGATATGCACTAAGGGGAAAAATTAAATTAAAATAGAGGAGGACAAAACAGAAGCTTTGAGAACTCATTCTTATGTGCTCTGGATAATATCTGTTGAAAATGTAGCAGGGTCATTTCTAACCATATTCAGTAAACCACAAGTAATGATGGAGGATACCTAGAGACATGGATGTGACTCTTTTGGGTTTGTTGCACAAAGATGGTCATGAAAGTAGCCATAAACCTATACTCTGATGCGCTTAATCTTGTTCTTGGGAAAACAAGTCTCCTAAGGAATTGGTTTGTATGTTTTCTGAAGACAAGCAATCTGATGAGTCTCACTCAACATAGATTTGTGGAGATGGATTCTTCCATTCCAGTCTGATCTACAGCTATGACTGTGTCACATCAGTTCTTGATGATGGAAGGAGAATTTATAGACTGGACCTCAATAAGAATTATGACTGCATTCCCAGCACAAGGGTGAAATGATCATTGTAATACATAAGGCTTAGACAACAGTTTTATATTTGACAAGTAATTTGCATAACTGAAATCATAAGCTGGATGCTTTACAGGCAGAATTTTCTTTAAGTCATATCAGTAAGATGAAAGCTCAGCAGCATTTGTTTTAGCATACAGCTTTCCAAAACATTCATGTTAGATGTTTACAGTAGTCTGTAATGAAGTAAGCCAATTATACATTTTATGAGTCTGAGAGTAGCTGTAATCAGCTGAGAAAGTTCCATTAGAGCCAAATTAAAGTTGCCATAAGGGGTGTGCAGCTTGGAAGTGTCAAAAAAAGTGCAATGTAATGGCATTAAGAGTTGCAGGCAAGAATTCATTCCTGGGTGGGGGAGGGAGATATTCATATTTGAAAGAGGAAATAATCAAAAAATACTGAAAGTAAGGTGTAGATCAGAGTGTAGTGTGTGTGTGTGTGTGTGTGTGCTATGTCTTTAAGAAGCATGTGAGGCTGTGCGTCTACATATAAATTACAGACATGTGCAATCCGTAGAGCCATTTTGTAGATGCAGCCAGAGAGTGAGCATGCATGATCACAGTTGTTAGTTTGTATGTAAGTTACTTAAGTTAAAGTCAGTAAGCCTCTATAGTAATGTGTTTGTATAAAATAAAGCTGCTTGAACAGAACCCATGAAGACTCATTTATTAAAGAGCCATGGTGTCAGAATTGGGATGGAAGAGAGAAGAATATTCAGAGTCATGAGATGTAAAGACGACAGTGAAGGTAAAACTGAGAGAAAAGAGTACAGATATAACCAGAAAGAATCAAAGGTCATGAGAAATAGTGCAAATTGCGCACTATTGATGCGAAAGAAGGCAAAAAGGGCATTGCAAGGGCTCAAACCACATTATTAGGCAAGCAGAAAGTATGGAAAATGTTGTTAACTAAAGAAAATGTTTATGATAAAAGTATTTGATGAAACGATTAATGGTAAAGCAAAAAAAATGAACATGTTTAAAGCAAAACAAATGTGTGTAAGGCAGATTTGGGCATGTTTAGAGTAAAATGAGCATGAGAAAAGTACATTGGGCATAAAAAAGGCTTAAATTAGCAAAACAAATATAATAAGAAAAGAAAGGGCACATTAAGCAAAAATAAAGCAAGGCGACTGCATGTGTTTGGGCAAAGTGCTGCATTTGGGGATAACTGCGACTTTGTATTGCATCAAGGGCATAATTTAAGTTATTCAAAGCATCTCAGAGTGTTTAAAAGTGCTTAAAGTGTGTGCTTATTACTGTGCATGTATTTCAAAGAGTTTGTTGTGTGAAAAGTGCAACTAGTTCATGCAATTCAGTCAAAGCATAGTTATTTTGAAGAAAAGTTCTTGTGCTGGGTGTGTCTATTCGCAAAGTGCTGCCATTACAGAGTGTTTCTTGTACTGTAAAGTGTTGCCTAGCAAGGTGTCACCATTTTGGAGACATTTCAGTGTGCTATATGCAGTTATTTGCAAAGTACAATTACTTCGAAAGCTATTGAGTTTTGGGCAACTGATGTACGGTTCATTCACATTGCACAATTGCTTGATATGTTTCTTGCATTGATAAGAGGTATTTCTTACAAAAGACTACAAGAGTATTACAAGAGTATTACAATGCTTGTGAATTACTCAGTTGCATCATAAAGTTCTCAAATGTTTCTTAAAGTGATGATTTTAACAAGCGATGGTGCATGACTGTAGCATTTCTGCCTTTATCGATAAAATTCCAAGTGATTACTTTAGCATTTCTGCCTTTACCAATTACTTTAGCATTTCTGCCTTTACCAATCAAAGATTCCATAAAATATTGAAAAGCCAGAGGAATTATTTTGCAAAGCTCCATAAAGCATCGAACAGTCCGAAAAGCTATTTTGAAAAGTACACTAAAGCATCGAAAAGTCAGAGAAACTTATTTCACAAAGTTCAGCAAAGCATCAAAACACTCGAGAATTTTATTTCACAAAGTCCAGTTATTTCAAAGTACTACGAGTTTGTTCATTTTCATAATTCCAATAAGCTTAATGAAAGAAAGTAAAAGTTCAGAGCACAAAGGCAGTGAAGAAGTATTGTTTATGCCATTTACTTATGCAGATGTATATGTGTGTGTGTATTCATGCATAGTTGCAAGATCCTTCATTAGTATGTGTTAATATGGTAGATGGATTTTCAAAACTCCAACCACTTGTGTTTGATCAGAATATTGCAGAGACCTGGAGAATATTTGAGAAGAGTAGGATATTTTCATACAAGCAACTTATGCAGATAGAGATGCACGTACCAGGGCATTCATTTTGCTAAACCTATCAGGGTCTGAGGCCATAGAAAGAGAGCGTTCATTTGTATATGCACAAGCAGTGTATGAATGAGAAGGTGCAGACAGCCAGATTGTTGTGCAAGCTTTATCAAGGGAGGACCCTGAGTGTTTGTAGTGTAAGTTTAGAGAAATGTACAACCACCAGATGAATATTACATTAGGGAGGCATTTGTTTTACACAAGAGATCAGAAACCAGGGGAAACATTTGCAGCTTATATAACTGACTTGAGAAACAGAGCTAAAATGTGTTGGTTTGGTGATTTAAAATATGAGCTGATAAAGGATAGACTTGGATGTGGTATTAATAGTGCTGCTATGAGAAAGATTTTGCTTCATGACAGTGATTTAACATTAAGCAAGGCAACAGAGATTTGTCAAATCCATGAGGTAACAGAGACATACAAGTATGCTTGAAAGTGACAAAGGCATAGCTTCAGTGAGCTCCAGAGCAAACATAGACAGTATGCAACATGTGATAAACAAGAACTGGCCTAAGCACATGGCAGCTATGGTGTTTCCAAAGAAGCCATGAGTTTTTCTACCAAGTTCCAGAAAAAGTGCAAACTCCACCGCAAGCTCAGTGCAACATAAACAGGAGTCAGCAAAACCCAAATCTAGCTTTATTGTTAACTGTCACAACTGTGGTGCAAATCATGAGTCTAAAAGAGAGAATTGTTTAGCATTTGGTCAGCAATGTCACAAGTGCAAAAAGTGGAACTATTTCCAAAAGTTTTGCAAATCAAGTAAGCTTCACACAGTTGTAAAGAAAGGTCATACAAAAAAGCAAGTTGATCAAGTAGTGCCAAAGCAGTCAGCTTTCTATGTAGATGGTGTATCAGTTCTTGGAGAAAGAGTTGATGCAGTAAACTTATTAACAAGGAGCAAAGTGTTTTGTATGGTCTGGATTAATGGAAAATCCACAGAGCTCAAAGATGACACTGGGTCAAAGTGTAATGTTATATCAGCAGGCACATTTGCAAGAGTGAGAATTAATGAACAACTCAATGCAACCAGCAGTGCATGACTTGTTACTTATGGAGGTGATGAAATTCAAACCAAAGGTTCAGTGATACTTTCATGTTATTTGGCCAAGAACTGTTACAACTTGTTATTCTACATAGTCCGACAAATCTTTATTGGGTCTCGGAGATAGTTTAAGAATTAATCTGCTTTCTTTTGATAAAGAGGTTCACCATGTGTGTGCAGTTCCAAGTTCCAATTCTTCCAAAGGTATTTTCTCAGAGTATGCTGATGTTTTCAATGACAAACTGGGCAAACTTCCAGTTCTGTATTCCATGAAGTTAGACCCAGAGTTCATTCCAGTAGTCAGATTGGCAAGAAGAGTTCCGATAGCTATGCAAGATAAAGTTAAAGCTCAGCTGGATAAAATGGTGCAGCAAGACGTGATTTGTCCAGTCACAGAACCAACTGAATGGGCGTCATCCATGGTAGCTGCTCATAAGAAAGGCCCAGATGAAATCAGAATATGCATTGATCCAAGAGATTTGAACAAAGCATTAAAAAGACCATGTCATCCAGTGAGCATAGTTCAAAAAGTTGCAGCTCTAATACCGAATGCCACTGTATTTTCTGTTTTGGATGCAAAGAGTTCATTTTGGAAAGTGATGCTTGATCGCAGATCCTCATTTCTAACTACTTTTGGTACTCTGTTTGGCAGATACAGATTCCTAAGGATGCCATTTGGAATAAATTCTGCAAGTGAAGTTTCCCAGCATGCAATGGAACACATTTTTTCAGGTTATACTTGTACCATAATAGTAAATGATCTATTAGTTGGAGACAATGGTGAATCAGAGCATGACAGAAGCCTCAAGAAACTTAAAGCTCAGTCCTCTGAAGTACATATTCAGACTTCCAGAAGTTACATACATAGGACATTTGTTTACAAGTACACGCGAGAGACCTGGCCTGACCAAGCAAGCAGCTATTCCAGAGATGTCAGCAGCAGGCAATGTACATGGTTTACAGCATTTTCTGGGCATCGGCAACTATTTAGGAAAATTTATACCAGATTTCAGTGAGTTGACAGTACCTTTAAGAGAGCTAGCAGGCAAACATGTTGCATGGTCATGATTGCAACATCATCAGAAGGCATTTGATGACCTTAAGCAGAAAATTGCCATCCCACCTGCGTTAAGATACTATGATGTGAAAAAAAAGTTGTTCTTTCCTGTGATGCTTTAAAATTTGGTCTTGGTGCAGTTATTCTTCAAGAGGGCAGACCAGTAGCCTATGCATCTAGGACATTAATTCAAATTGAGATGCAGTATGCTCATATTGAGAAAGAGGTTTTGCCGATAGTATTTGCATGTTCAATGTTTCCCGATTATATTTATGGTACAGCTATTCAGATTGAAACTGATCATCAACCTCTAGTTACTATTTTAAAGAAGCCTATGCATTCTGCTCCAGCAAGATTACAAAGAATAATGCTCAAATTGCAAAAGTACAATTTCAAAATGGTCTACATTAAAGGCACATTGCTTTATCTGGCTGATACCTTATCTAGATTGCCTAGAAGTGCAATAGAACAGCTTGATGCTGAGAATTTTGACTTGACGTGATGTCAGAGCATAATTTTTCCACCACTAGATTTGATGAGTTAAGAGATCACACTAAGACGGATCCAATTTCACAAAACCTTAATCATTATATTAATGTCGGATGGCTGTCAAAGCAATCCAGTGTATCACCTGAGGTGCAAGCATATTTTCCTTACAGAGATGAATTGTTTATGGCATTATTTTCAAAGGTCCTAAAATTGCTGTTCCTGCTTCCTTACCACAAGAATATATTCATATTTTGTATCATGGTCACTCAGGTTTATCATCCTCTAACACAAGAACAAGAGAATTAGCACTTTGGCCTTCATTATCAATAGACATTGATAGAGTTCTTTTTTCTTGTTCAGTATGGAATAGTACTAAACCACATTTGCAAAGAAATTTGCAAAGAAAACTGCTTTAGCCAAGTCTGATTCCTAAACTACCTTGATCAGCAGTTGCAACTGATATCTTTGAGTGGAACAATCAACACTACTTGGTTTTGGTAGACTCTTATTCGAACTGGTTTGAGATCGATCTGTTACCAAACGTAACCTCAACTGCTGTTATTACTAAGTTGAAACATCATTTCTCAGTTCATGGTAGTACACACAAACTTTTTTCTGACAATGGTACTCAATTCACTAGCTAGTTATTTCAGAAATTTGCATGAGAATGGGACTTTGTACATCTCACTAGCAGTCCTGAATATCCTCAGTCACACGGACTAACTGAACATACAGTGCAGAGTGCAAAGCAATTACTTGAAAAGTCAAAACGTGACAATACCAATGTATTCTTGAATTTGCTTAATCTCAGAAAGATACCCTGTGATGATATTCATGACTCACCTGCTCAAAGACTACTTTCCAGACAAACTAGAACTATGCTACATATTTCATCAAGTTTATTGCAGTCTAAATCTAAGAACAATAAAATCATCAACACTCAATTGTTTAAGAAGTGTAATATCCAGAAATCTAGTTACAACAGATTGAGCAGATTACTTCATCTGTTGAGGGAAGGAAAGACAGCACAAATCCAGACGACAAAAGGTTTTGATCGAATAGGACAAATTACAGGAATCTGTGCTGAGTCAAGATGCTATTTGGTAGATTATGAGGGTGTGGAGTATAGGAGGAATCACAGACATCTTCTTCCTGTATGAGAATCATCATCATTGCAGTCACAATATTGTATCTGTGATGCAAAGTCTAAATCAAAGAATGAGTCAGACATTATTTCTATTCCAGAATGTGTTCAAATGGCTGATTCTGTTCCAGAAAGTGATTCGAACATTCCACAGGTCAACCATTTTGCAGAACCTGTCCCAGTTGCTAAATCTAATTCCCAGTTTTATGTCACACGATATGGATGAGTTTCTAAGCCTAGTGTGAAATACGCAGCAACGTGAATTTGATTGTATATATGTATCTGTATATATATATATATATATATATATATATATATATATATATATATATATATACATATATATATACACATATATATATAGATATATATATATGTATGTGTGTGTGTGTGTGTGTGTGTGTGTGTGTGTACTTAGTATTGTATAATGCATGTCTATAGATTACCTGTGATTTCTGCATGCCAGATAATCTCATGACAAATTGCATGATCTATTTCTCAAAGACGGAGGATGTAGATCAGAGTGTAATGTGGGTGATATATTTTTAAGAAGCATGTGAGGCTGTGCATGCACTTATAAATTACAGACAGATGCAATCCCTAGTGCCATTTTGTAGAAGCAGCCAGAGAGTGAGCATGCATGTTCGCAGTTGTTAATTTGTATGTAAGTTACTTAAGTTATAGTCAGTAAGCCTCTATAGTGATGTGTTTGTATAAAATAAAGCTGCTTGAACAGAACCCACAAAGACTCATTTATTGGTGTCCCAACACGAAAGCGACATAAGGAAAAAGTAATATCCCAGAATGTAAATTCTTTCACAGCAGTATACTCTGTTTTTCACTGAATCTCATTTCACTGAATCACATCTGACTGAAAAAAATGACTGAAAAGTCATTAGTCTGAAATCATATTTGACTGAATCATGGACGAAAATTGTAGAACTCTGTAGAGAATCACTGTTGGTATATTTTGTGTTTGTATGGAAGCAGTGCCACCATGTATGTGCTTTTCATTTTTTCTACTTTGTTTTCTAACTGTCAAGTTAATGTATTTAAACAAGGAGGGGGGGGGCTGAGGGCAAAGCTCCCATACATGGCAAAAAATAAGATGTTAAGGTATGTTTGATCTTATGAAGTTTTCTGTTCAATATGTTTCTGCATTAACAGTGACTTCTAGTGTGCTTTTTTTCTTTCTTTTCTCCTCTGTTGTGGGGCCACGGAGTTAGCATATTTAAGTAAGTCAAACTCAAAGTCAAAGTCAACTTTATTGTCATTTTTGAACTACACACGTGTAGCCAAAATAAAATTTCATTCATCAGCTCAATTCTTGAGATTACAAAGGAAATATAAAATACAACATATACAAGTAGAGGAATAAACATACTAACAAATAAATACTACTCTCAATACATGTAAGAAAGAGCAGAGACATTTACCAACACTCAAATATGAAAGAATACCCTCCCCTGAGTTAAATTAACTGCCCCATTTAAAGTAATACAAAACATGCTACAGATTGAAATGCTTAAGTTATTTGTCTAATATTGCACTGGGTGGGTTAAATAATGCGACTACGGATATAATAAATAAATATTGGATTTACTTGCAATTTATGTAAGTATATATTGAACAAATAAAAACTGACTTATGTATCCAGACCACTGGGATTACTATCTGAGTTTAGAAGTCTTATCACTGTAGGGTAGAAACTGTTTTTGAATCTTGTAGTCCTGCAACGGATGCTATGATATCTTCTGTCTGATGCCAGATGCTTAAACAGTCCTTGTGCCTCTTGCAGAATAAAGATGTATTGATGGAAGACTGGAACCTGTTACCTTCTCTGCAACCCTCAGCACTCTGTAGCACCTTCCTTTCTGTAACTGTGCAACTTCCAACCACACTGTGAAGTTGCAGGTGAGGATGCCCTCTATTGCACCTCTACAGAAAATGGAGAGGATATGAGAAGGAAGCTTGGATTTCTTTAGCCTTCTCAAAAAGTGAGGGCATTGGTGTACTTTCTTGACCAGCTGGCCGGTGCTTCCTGACCATGAGAGATCCTCTGATATGTGAACACTCGGGAATTTCATACTCATGACCCTCTCTAGATTCTCACCAATGATCATGAGCACTGGATGGTTTGTTCTCCTTTTCTTGAAGTCGATGATAATCTCTTTGGTCTTGCTTACATTCAGGTCCAGGTTGTTCCCCTCACACCAACTGCTCAGAGATGCCACCTCCTTTCTGTATGCCCTTTCATCCTCCTTTGTGATGAGCCCCAGGACTATGGTGTTATCAGCAAACTTGATGATGTGGTTGGACTTGTGCTTAGTATAGCAGTCGTGGGTCAGGATGGTGAATAACAGTGGTCTTAGTACACATCCCTGTGGATCAACAGTGTGAATCATGATTCATTTTGATTTGTTCTTACCATAATACACCCTCTGTGGTCTCTCAGTCAGGAAGTCCATAATCCAGTTACAGTGATGTTTACTGATTCCTAAATATGTCAGTTTTTCTATCTGCTGTATTGGTACCACTATATTAAATGCAAAGCTGAAGTCTGTGAACAGCTTCCTCACATAGTTGTCTTTGCCCTCTAAATGCTCAAGAGAGATGTGTAGTGCTACTGATATGGCATCAGATGTGGATCTGTTGGCTCTATAAGCAAACTGCAGAGGGTCAAAATCAGGAGGTAGGCATGCTGATAGATGCTTTTTGATCAGCTGCTCAAAACATTTCATAACAGTGGATGTCAGAGTGACTGTTCTGTAGTCATTAAGGCTGTAGGGAGTAGTTCTCTTAGGTAGTGGGATGATGTTAGTTTCCTTGTAGCCTGAGAGTACTTTCACCATGGTAATAAAGGTGTTAAATACTTCCTTGAACACTCTGCATAGTGGATCAGCACAACCGTTTAACACCTTGCTCAGTATGTTGCCTGGGCCAGGAGCCTTCCTGGGGTTCACTCTCCTTAGCTCTCTTTTTACCTCCTCTGTGCTGAGGCTGAGTATAGCATCCTTCTCATCAGTAGGTAGCTTTAGTGCCATCCTGTTGTTTCTTTCCTCAAATCTACTAAAGAAGATGTTCAAACTGTCCAGGAATTTTATACTGTCCTCACACTATGCTAACCTGATTTTATAGTCAGTGATCTCCTGTATGCCTTGCCATAGTCTCCTTGCATCCTTCATGTCTTTAAATGGCTCTGTACCTTTCTGCCACACTCCCTCTTAGCTTTCTTTATACCCCTACTCAGATTACCTCCTGCTGCACTTAGAGCTGCTTTATCCTTAGCCCTGTAAGGTCTGTTTCTCTCCTTCAGAAGCTCATATACCATAAGGATGAGCCATGTCTTCTGCTTAACTCTAATAGTGATACTCTTGGTATTTGTTACCTCATCAACACAGTCTGACATGTATCCCATCACTACCTCAGTGTATTCTTCAATGTTCAGATGCTGATTCCCTGTGGCTGCCTCCTTGAACCTATCCCAGTTGGTTCTTTCAAAGCAGTCTTGGAGAGCCTCCATAGCCCACTCGGGTGGTGCCCTTATTTGTTTCTTTGTGGGTTTCTCTCTAACCAGTGCAGGTTTGTAAGCTGGCGACATCAAGATGGTATAATGGTCAGAGTTTCCCATTTGTGGAAGTTGCACTGCCTTATAAGCTTTCTTTATGTTTATGTGCACCTTGTCCAGGATATTATCACCCCTTGTAGGAATGTCCACATACTGATGGTAGTGTGGGAGTACTTCTTTCAGATCTGCTTTATTAAAGTCACCAACTGCCATGTGTACAAAGTCAGGATATTTGCTCTGCAGCTCCCCCATGTGATTGCATAGTTTATTTAGAGCCTCAGTGGTATTAGCATTAGATGGGATATGCACACCACTGTTACACCGACCCCATTCAGTTCCGTGGACAAGTAAAATGGTCTACACTTAATTGACAGGAACTCTAAGTTCTCACAGCAGTGTGATAGTAAGTATGTAGGGGCTGTAAGGGGCAAATCCCCCCACATGGGGTGTGAAGTTTTGCTTACCTCCATAAAAAAAGTTTTTAAGGTGTGTTTGGTCTAATAATGCTTTTCAGTCAATTGTAATTCCTTGAAATTAGTTTTCAGTCAAATATGTTTTCAGTCAAATGGTTTCACTCTTTTGTGATTTGATGAAGTGAGATTTAGTCAAATGGAATATGCTCAAAGACAGGGATGAGATCATTTGATGTATATGTTATGACAGTAAAACTAAAAATAGAGTTGAAGAAATAAATTGAAGCTGCTGCTAGACAACTGCGTGAATTTGTTTAAAGAAAGAAATTTATTAAAATGTATTCATTAAGAAGGTAGTAGACCTGTAGGAATAATCTCCAGTTCTTGGTAATAGATTATAATTCTATGGGGGGTAATAGAAAAATACAAACTTATTGATCTGGATAGAGGGCACCAGGTCAAATGTGGGCCACTAGTGGCAGCAGTTTTATAGTGATGGTCAGCAAGCAAGCCAACTCATTTCTTTGGATGTCATTTGTATGTTTATGGATATGAACTATAAGCTAATCTGCAAGATAGTTGATATACTGTGTTGTATGTTTTAGTATAGATCTGCAATATATTTTGTATTATATTGTGTTAATTATTGTGCAGAATCAACTCAGTAGAAGTCTTCACATACTTATCTACTAAAGTACCAAATGGAGGACAAGATTTTGACTTTCTAACTTTTATAAAACATCTTTAGATCCTGCATATCCTGAGTCTGTCTATAGTTTTAGACAATGCAGGCAGTTTCTAGGTGCACTGGACAGTTGTGCCTGTGCATACAGTGATTTAGACACATTATTGTTACTAAAGTGTGCAACAAAGTATATAAGGCTGCCTGACCTTCCTACCTTCAACTAGAAATGTTTTTCCTTGCCTGAGTTACTTTTGCAAAGTTATTTTTGCATTTTAAATGCTTGGCATATTTCGGTCTTACTTATTTGTAGTGTGACATTTTAGAGCAAAGTAATGCATGCATTCATATTGAATTCAGTTTTGATGTTGGAGCCATACCTCTCAACATGGAAACCTCAAATATCAGGACAAAGGCCCATGAAAAGTAAGTACAACTGGCCAAAAATCGGGACACTGATTAACATAAAATTTGCATACACAGTAATGCAACACCAATGGGATTGTGGGATACCAACATTAAAATTGAAATCACTAAATAATAAATAATGGCAGACATATGAATTTCAGGCTTCTTATCCTTCAGAAAATATATAATAATATAAAAATTGTTATTCTAGTAACTGTCTGAGTTTACAGGAGCCATACTTAAACATCTGTCCCTATTTTTGGGCCTTTGTCCCACCGTTGTTTTTGGCTTTGTCCAGATTTCTTGCTTTGAGAGATTGAGAGGTATGTATGATCCCATCCATTTCCACCCTCACACAATTTTCTCTATTTTCTTACATCCGGACCTTCACAAAAGTATGCACTCTACTTCATTATTTGTGCAGAACTATATTCTCCAGTTGCTTGAAACCCTTAATGGCATGGCATATTGTTACTTTTTAATTGTCTGTTTTGCATTTGTGTTAATTAGTGGTGGGGGGCTGCATTTGGAACAGATAATGTATGCTCTTCTTCAGATACACAAATGCAGCATTAATGAGAAAAATGCAAACGCTGACTGGAAATGTGAAAGAGGGATAGCTTGTTATTACAGATTAGTTTTGTTTGTTTCTAAACTTTAGCAGGCTTTTATTGTGTTTTTATTTTGCATGCTAATAGTAAGACAAATACAGGGTTGTTTTATGTTTTTACAATATGGTGGACATTGTATTTTTATTTTGAATGCAACTTCCTTTTAACACTGATTACAAATTAAGGGCTAAACCCCATTAGTTAGAAGTAAGGGTACAATGAGCAGGAAGGCACCCTCCCTAATTTAAGAGCAACTCACCTGCTTTTTTTATGCTCTGTTGCCCATCGAGTACAGGAGATGACTTGCAGAATTTTCCTCCTCGCAGTTTTTTTTTCTTTTGGTGAGATTCATTTCTTCACCTTAGTGAAGCTGTGGAGCTGGTATGTGAAATTTATGGGGTGTTGCCCCTCTGAAAATGTGAAAGAGCTAACATTTATATTTAAGCATGTTGAGAGGTTTTCCTTGCCAGCTGGGTAATTCCTCAAGTTGTACAACCCTCACTCTTGACTCCTGGATTTGTCAAGTGCTTTCAGGTTTCCTGTGAGTAGAGGCTCTTACTTGCCCAGTTAAAAAAAAAACACAACAGTTAGAACTTCTGAGGGAAAATGAACACTGTGTAACAGCCAATATAGAGCAAGAACATGTGTTAATTATGGTAAGCAGCACATTAAAAAAATAGAAAGCACGCCATCTTACACACCAAGACAGATAATAAAGCAAGACACTACGAGACTAGCAAAGCCATCAAGTTTTTTTTTTTAACCAACAGCACAAAAAGAAACCACATAATTCTTGAAGTTAAAAGAATGATAGGAAGCCAATATATATTTAAAAAATTACAAACACAAAAAAAGTTTGTCTGTACTGCAAAGACGATTCCTACTCTTCACTTCCCTCTTCCACTAATGGTGTCTGAAACAAGCAGAGTTGCCCCTTCCCATGCAACAGAAATGCAGTAAATGCCCCCTAGACACTAATGGACAGATAACAGCTCTCTAGCTGCAGCAAACCCCACCCCACCATCCCGTACAGCTAATGGAGATTTCAAGCCCCCTCCAACCAACGGCTGCTTAACTAATGCTACAATTTCATTCCTGGATAACAATGTCAAAATGTACCAAGCTGGTGATGGTTGTCAAGTCACCCCTAAGCAAATAGCTTCCCAGACCTCCACCTTTAACAGCTGCATTATTTATGTCATAGGTAGGAACTGATCATTGTATTGTGCTGCAAACTGTGGCCAGTCTTGGGTGAGTCCATAAAATAGGACCAGGCCAGTAGCATTTGATTCAACCCATTTCCACAAATTCAGAATCGGTATCACTATCACACCTGTGCCAACTGCTGATGAATGACAAAAGGCTCATTAGCCCTTTCTTAGTACTGCACACTCCCTTGCTATTGCCTGTTAACATCCTTGACAAGCCATGTCCTGTACATACCACGAGCTACTTCTGTACACACAAAAGAGAAGCCAACCCTCCCACTTTCTTTTTGTTATATTCACACATTTATGGTCTCTCGCTTGTTCACGTAAGCTGTTTGTGCTGTAAACCATTAAATAATCATTAGGTAGTGCTCTTTCTGACATATCTGGATGAAAGCCCATAAGCAGTACAACCTCATGGCTTGCATGATTGCATCGGACTCTGAGACTTATTTTTCAGGTAGTGACAAGGTGGTTGTCCTACTGATGAGTCTTATACCTTGACATTGCAGACTAATTAATTAAAAACTCATTTTTTAAATTATAGTGGGGCTTCAGCAAGAACAACAAAAATATGTACATAAGTAAAAGCTATGTATGTATGTATATAGACAAATGTGCCCTTATCCACAGACCCCAGCCCACACACTTACTTCTTTTATACATCGCATAAGCACACTGGGCTGAAGTGAAGTGATACTTGCTTAAAGTCACACATTCTGTAAATGTAGAGTAAGGGAATCAAACCCTGGATTTTGCAAACTGAGAATTGAAGGGGCCACTCGGAAATTCATGCAACCCTATTATTTTGCCCTTAAAACTGGTAAACACTGTGGAATTGGATATAGCAAAATTATTTCAAATAGGATACTATTTGATTTTGGTAGCTGTGTGTTGTTTTCCAGTGTGATATTGTAATGGTATATTTTAATGCAGGTCTATTCTGTTGAGTATTTTTACAAATTGCAACAAATCATTTTGCATTAAGGGTGAGTTTAATGAGGAAAATGGCTAAGCTCTGTGACTCCAGCCCATTCATACTTTTAAGTTGTTCCATAATATTATTTTGAATTGTCAGTGTGTGTTTCTACATAGAATGTTGCTGAATTTCTTACTGCATTAAATCAGAAGTTTCAGATTCTCTTAAGACATCATTCAAAATGTTAGCCATAGTTAAAATGAAAGCACAGCTATATGAAGTCTAGCAGATAACGCTTACAAAAGGAATGGAGTCATGTTCACGTATAATAATACACTTAATCAGGACATAAAGAATGAAGCCCAGATTTGCCAGCTAGCCTTTGTATGAGCAATCTCTGCTGACATATCTTTCATCATGGATGTAAAACAAGACTTGGAACTGAAACATAATATACTGTAGTGTGCACAGCATATGGTAGCTACACATCTGTCATACACACACACATACACACACACACACACACACACACACACACACACACACACACACACACACACACACACACACACACACACACACACACACACACACACACACACACACACACTGTATGGTAGATGTAGATGCGGATGATACATGAAAACTCAAACACACACACAAGCATGCAGAGTTGTGTAGATGTGTGCATGCAGTGGCAACTTTAGATGAAGGCCACTGGGTTCCATATCTTGTAACTGTACCATGCAACTCCATTTCAGAACTGATGCCCATATTCTGGTTTATTGTGTGTATCTTATTTTTATTCAGTCTTATGTCACAATAGCTACTAGTACTGATAATAGATAATTACTGCCAGGGCACAGTTAATGATCTGAGCTGTTAATGAGCTGCATATTTTAGTTAGGGGTTCAAGATTTGATGCCTTCCACCTCCATTTGCTTACTGTGTGAGCCTAAGCAGCTTATTTGACCAGACAATGCTCCCAGATCACCCCAAGAAAAGAATATGTGGCTTAACATATGAATATGTATAGGCTTAACTGGTTAACAAATGAAAACAAAAACATTTACAGATGAAAATATTTTTCATTTGATGGACTCAGTAATAAATATCAATTAAAAACAAATGGGTTATTCATTTTAATAATATTTTGTTAAGTGGTTTGGAATGTAATGGTGAAAGTTGAGTCTACAGGGATATTTTATTTAGAATGACCTACAATCACATTTTCTTGTATGGCCTGTACCAATCATTCAGGTTTTTCCACTGTTAATACATCTGGACTGTACACACAATGAATGATTTGTGAAAACACGGAGACACTGAGACTGATATAAAGTATATTCCTTATTTCTGTTTAGGTTGAGAAGCTGGGTAATCTGTTTTGATTTAAAGGTGGGCAACATTATCCTATTAAACTGTTCACAACATATAATAAATCAAAACAGTGTGCGAAAGAAAATCCATATAAATATCAGCATCTTGAAATTATTGTGATGCTGAAAAAAATGTATTCATGTGCGTTGTCAATTTTTGGAAGTCAAAATTTATCAGTGTAGTAGATTGCCGGGGAGATCACATTTGTTAAGGTCAAATCAAGCCTTCCCTTGTCTCTGCAGGCACATTCGCTTTACAAATCACACAAGGACTACTGCTAGATTTGTCATTAGTACACATTTAGAAAACAAATATTCCACAAACAGCTATATTTGTTTTGATTGATAGCCAACCATCTGGGATAGCAAACAGCTTAAGTGAAGTAGTATATTTCGCAGTCACGATTAGTAATCCTAATTTGTCTTTTATTTAAATGAATAGTCTTAACTTTGCAGAGTAGCATGTTAAGTTTTGTTTTGTTTTTTTGTTCACTATGACATTTAATTACTTTTCACTACACTATGAGCAATACAAGTACAACAACATCTTATTTGCAAGGGCACCTCATGTTGTAAAAAATCCAAAGCACATATTTAACTTTAAGTAATATAATTAATATATAATTACTACTTTCTACTTTTATCAGTATTACTGCAAAAATCTGTAACATAAAATGCTTTCATGTTTTAGTCTATTTTCAAATGCTAATTGAGACCGCAAGGTATACTTTCCTCATTTGAACATATAAATACATATATGTGCATTGTTCAGAATAAAACCATATCACTTTCTATCAGCAGACATTAACAAATCACCAAATGTTGATTCATTAGCATTTCCTAACAGATTCAAAAGTTTCATTATACAGGGCAAATTTTCAGTGCTTTTGGAAACTGGTATTAACTAAAAGCATATTTTCAATTTCTTTTGTCAGTTTGTATATGTGGTTTATTTATTAATTAACATCTGATAACTGAGAAAATGAACTTTACCTTGGACTTTTTTCAGTCATAACCCAAGCAAGAGGCAATTTATTAAAAAATTAAATGCAAGCACAAGACTCACGTGGTTCTATTAGAAGCACAAGACTCACGTGGTTCTATTACAAGCACAAGACTCACGTGGTTCTATTAGAAGCACAAGACTCACGTGGTTCTATTACAAGCACAAGACTCACGTGGTTCTATTAGAAGCACTCAAGTCCCAAGCATTTGAAGCCAAGCCTCAAGTGTCCTGTGGCTTTGGGAAGACTGCTGCCTCCTGGTCAAACTCAAATATGAGCTCAGGCAAGCAGATGGGGAGGGATCGGAGAGTTAGGATTGGGAGTGGGAAAGAAGTTTTAAGGTTAGAGAATTTAAGTTTAAGGAGGGAGGTTTGGGTGTTAGAATTAGAGAATGGGAAGGGAGCTTTAAGATAAGGGAACTACTGGGGAATTTTAATTTTAGGTAGGGGATGGAATTTTAGATTTGGGGAACAGGAAGAAAGTTTTAGGGTTATGGAGCAATTGGAGAATTTAGATTTGGGGGGGTGGAGTTTTAGGTTTAGGCAATGATCAGGGACATTAGGGTTAGAGAGAGGAAATGGGGGTTTGGGGTTTGGGACCAAGGAGTTGGATTAGGAACTAGACGGGAGTTATAGGTTCAGGGCTAATTTCTGGTAGGGCTATGCAGTGTTTAGGATCTGGTGTTGAGAGGGCTATGCAGGAATGGGAAATTGGACAAGTGGCAATTCAAGTATTCAGATTTTCGAGCAAGTGGCAGCAAGCAGGTCTGCCATGAGCACCTACAGTAAAATCTACACATGTACAGTTAAGTAGGAGATGTAATTTATGATAAAACTATTTAAACAAGGTTTAGCATTTATATATCAAAACTAGTTATAGAGTAACATTTCAACAGTCATGAATAATGTTCAGCATTTACATAACAAAAAATAGTTGTGAAATGTCAGTTTCACCTGTTTCAAGAGCTAAACGAGAATAACACCTGATGTCTGCATACTGCATACTTTTTGTTAGTTTTTGAACTCTTAATGGTACTAAGCCATTCTCCTGCATTGATGCATATTACATTAAAGTGTGTTTATAGTAATAGAAACCTTACAATATTCTTTCATTGTAAATTCTTGTGAAGTAGCTATAAAATGACGTCATTCATTCTGAAACTCATTATGATTATATTTTTACTGGCTTTTGACATGGCCAGTGCCTATGACTAAGTAAACATTTTGTAAGCGCTTATGTTTGTTATCTATTCTGCTTTTATTTAGAATGTAGTTAGTTTCTAACTTATCTAGTGAACTATAACCATAAGCAGCAAAAAGTGATATATTTTTCAATAAACACTCAGACAAATCATCATCATCATCATCTTCTTTCGGCTGTTCCCGTTAGGGGTCTCCACAGCAGATCACCTGTTTCCATTTCTTCCTGTCCTCTGCATCTTGCTCTGTCACACCAACCACCTGCATGTCCTCTCTCACCACATCCATAAACCTTATCTTAGGCCTTCCTCTATTCCTGTTACCTGGTAGCTTCATCCTTAGCATCTTTTTCCCAATATACTCAGCATCCCTCCTCAGCACATTTCCAAACCAATGTAATCGTGCCCCTCTGGCTTTGTCTCCAAACCTTCCAACCTGGGCTGACCCTCTAATATACTTATTCCTAATCCTGTCCACCCTTGTCACACCCATTGCAAATCTTAACATCTTTAATTCTGCCACATCCAGCTCAAACTCCTGCCTTTTTGTCAATGCCACTGTCTCCACTCCATATAACATAGCTGGTCTCAATACCCTCTTGTAGACCTTCCCTTTTACTCTTACAGGTACTCGTCTGTCACAAATCACTCCTGACACTCTTCTCCACCCACTCCATCCTGCCTGTACTCTCTTCTTCACCTCTCTTCCACACTCACCGTTACTCTGAACTATTGACTCCAAGTATTTAAACTCATCCAACTTCACCACCTCTACTCCTTGCATCCTCACCATTCCTCTATCCTCCCTCTCATTCACACACATATATTCTGTCTTAGTCCTGCTGACCTTCATTCCTCTTCTCTCTAGAGCATATCTCCATCTCTCCAGGGTCTCCTCCACCTGTTCCCTAATCTCACTACAGATCACAATGTCATCTGCAAACATCATAGTCCACGGGGACTCCTGTCGGATCTCGTCTGTCAACCTGTCCATCACCATTGCAAATAAGAAAGGGCTCAGAGCTGATCCTTGATGTAACCCCTCCTCCACCTTAAATGCACCCGTCACTCCCACCACAGACCTCACCACTGCCACACTACCCTCGTACATATCCTGTACCACTCTTACATACTTTTCTGACACTCCTGACTTCCTCATACAATACCACAACTCCTCTCTAGGCACCCTGTCATATGCTTTCTCTAAGTGTACAAAAACACAATGCAACTCCTTCCGACATTCTCTGTACTTCTCCATCAACACTCTCAGAGCAAAGATCACATCTGTAGTGCTCTTTCCTAGCATGAAACCACACTGCTGATCACTAATCATCACGTCCCTTCTTAACCTTGCTTCCACTACTCTTTCCCATAACTTCATGATGTGACTGATCAGTTTTATCCCTCTGTAGTTACTACAGCTCTGCACATCACCCTTATTCTTAAAAATCGGTACCAAAATACTTTTTCTCCATTCCTCAGGCATCTTCTCACTTTCCAAGATTTCATTAAACAATCTGGTTAAAAACTCCACTGCCATTTCACCTAAACATCTCCATGCTTCCACAGGTATGTCATCTGGGCCAACAGCCTTTTCATTCTTCATTCTCTTCATAGCTATCCTTACTTCCTCCTTGCTAATCCATTGTACTTCATGATTCACTATCCCTACATCATCCAACCTTCTCTCCCTCTCATTCTCTTCATTCATTAACCCCTCAAAGTACTCTTTCCATCTCCTCAACACACTCTCCTCGCTTGTGTGTATGTTTCCCTCATTATCCTTTATCACCTTTACCTGCTGCACATCTTTCCTAGCTCGGTCCCTCTGTCTAGCCAATTGGTACAGGTCCTTTTCTCCCTCCTTAGTGTCCAACCTTTCATACAACTCTTCATATGCCTTATCCTTAGCCTTTGCCACCTCTCTCTTTGCCATGCACCTCATCTCCTTATACTTCTGTCTACTTTCTTCATCTCTCTGACAATCCCACTTCTTTGCCAACCTCTTTCTCTGCATACTCTCCTGTACTTCCTCATTCCACCACCATGTTTCCTTGTCATCCTTCCTCTGTCCAGATGTGATACCAAGCACCTTTCTAGCCATCTCCCTTACTAGCTCTGCTGTAGTTATCCAGCTATTTGGTAACTCTTCACTGCCACCCAGTGCCTGCCTTAACTCATCCCTGAACTCCACCTCACAATTACCCTTTTTCAATTTCCACCACTTGATCCTTGGTGCTGCCCTCACACTCCTCCTCCTTTTCTTGATAACCAGCGTCATCCTACGAACCACTATCCTATGCTGCCTAATGACACTTTCTCCAGTCACCACTTTACAGTCTCCAATCTCCTTCAAACTGGCCCTCCTACATAAAATATAATCCACCTGTGTGCATCTTCCTGCACTCTTGTATGTCACCCTATGCTCCTCCCTCTTGTTAAAATACATATTCACCACAGCCATGTCCATCCTTTTCGCAAAATCCACTAGCATCTGACCTTCTGCATTCCTTTGTTTAACAGCATACCTACCCATCACTTCCTCATCCCCTCTGTTCCCTTCACCAACATGCCCAATGAAACCTACTCCAATCACCACTCTCTCACCCTTGGGTACAGTCATCACCACTTCATCCAATTCACTCCAAATTTTTTCTTTCTCATTCATTGCACACCCAACTTGTGGAGCATATGCACTAACAACATTCATCATTACACCATCAATTTCCAGCTTCATAAACATCACTCTATCCGACACTCTTTTCACCTCCAAAACACTCTTAGCATACTGTTCCTTCAGAATAACTCCTATGCATGTCTCCTCCCATCCACACCATGATAAAACAATTTGAACCCCCCTCCGATACACATAGCCTTACTCCCCTTCCATCTGGCCTCTTACACACACAATATACCAACCTTCCTTCGGTCCATCATATCGGGAGCTCTCTCCCTATACCAGTCATACTGCCAACATTCAAAGTTCCGACCCTCACTACCACAGTCTTAGCCTTTCTCCTCTCCTCCTGTCTTCGGCCATGTCTTCCGCCTCTTCTCCTCCTTTGGCCAACAGTAGCCCAATTTCCGCCAGCACCCTGTAGGCTAACAGTACTGGTGGTGGTCATTGTTAACCCGGGCCTCGACCGACCCAGTATAAAAATTTTTCTTGGTGACTGCATGAAAATAATTTTAATATGTTTTGTTTGGAAATTATATGCTGTCTTCACCACAGACAAAGCATCTTATTTCTGATTTGGCCAATCTTGCATCATTATTATGTTCTATTTTAAGCCATCCTGAAGTCGACATTTAAAATGCTATAGAAAGGAAGGTAATAAAACCAACTTTTCTATATACAATGTATACATTTATCATGTCAAACAGCTGACACCCCGAACACCATTATAGCAGACGCAAAAATCTGAAAACAGAAATTCAATGGGATTGCAGTACAATGAGGTCTGGGAATTTGCCCCTTCCCTTCTATAGTGCAATCTTGGAAGGGCTTGCCCCACTGCACAGAATTTTGGCTGAGCTTTTTGGCTTTTGCAGTTTTGATTGTTTGAGTTCATTATAATGCCATTTGGCTTTTTTGGCTGATTGACATGATAAATGTATATATTGTATACATAGGGAGCAAGAGATATAAATGTGCTACCTAAAACAGTATAAAGAAAATGCCAAAATTAAAATGATAAATCTTGAAAGATCAAAAATCAAAATATGTAAAACCATACACAAATAATGACAGACTACTTTTGTATTTCTACTGCCATGTAATATGCATTCATATGACTACTCGATCATTTGTGCTGGCATTACGTACATTCAATATTCCAATTATTCGACCAACGGGCTGGTCCCCATTTATAGATTTATATACAGATAGCTACAGATAGATAGATGTTTTTGTGTGTGTGTGTGTGTGTGTGTGTGTGTGTGTGTGTGTGTGTGTGTGTGTGTGTGTGTGTCTGTATGTTTTTGTGGGTGTGGGTGCGTATATGCATGCATATTTAGCACCAGTCAACTGCAATTCAAGCCATTGCTATACATAAGAAAAAATAAAAAATGTATAGTCATTCTTAGAATTGTAAAAAGTTTATTACAAAGAGAATGTTTTGAGTGCATAGTTTTTACCAGTCTTTAAATGCTTTCCCTGATATTCAGCAAATTAATTAAAAATATTTCCATTGAATGGTAAGATGCTATTTATGGCTGAGACTATTTGACCAATATAATAACTAATAGTTTTTTTGTCTGAATTTACAAATTAGTATTTTTCTTTAGTTAGATAATAAAGGAGTCAAACGCTTTTAATGTATTGTTTGTCAGTGTGCTTATAAAGCATAAAAAACTATACAGCTCCATTTGAATGTTTTCAAAAACTACTCAAGGGTTTGCATCCTAAAGTTTCTTTTTGCAAGAAACACTGTTCCATAACTTAAGCTGATGTTTTTGCTCTTTATATAATCCTCTTTTTGTATAATGGTTGTATAGACATATCACACAGTGTTTTCTAGTTTGAAGCATGCTATTTATAGAAATCCAAGGCTAGAAATGTTGCACTGTTTTCACTCCATCCTCTATAAGTTACCTAATGTGCAATAGTATGGTTTCTTTACTATTACAATACAAACTGTGCTTTAGTGATTGTTGTAACATTTACCTTTCTAAACGCTTTAATATGCATACATGCCTGAGTGTGATGAGTGAGGAACAACTGTCAATGCATTAGGGTTCCACATTGGGAGGGGCTCTGAAAATAAAACAATCAAGGTTAGTTGAATATTTCCTTGGCACATTCTTTAATTTTTTTCAACATCATGTTTTATGGGCAATGAAAATCAAGGTTGATTGAATATTTCTGAGAGACATGTTCATTAATCCATACCATGAATGTGTTACAGTTATCTTCAAACTTTGACAAGTCTTTTATTCAGATTAATTCTGAGCTTGGTGTAGTATGAATATGTACCATTCATTTTATGTTATAGAAATTTTGTTCAGCTTTATCTAAGTGTTATGCTTTATTCCATTAAGTGATTATAATGGTTTTAAAATGATTTACTTACTAAAGGGATGCAGGAATCCAAGAAGATACTGCATATCATAACATCTAACTGCAGTGACTTTTGTGTAATAATGTATGCTGCTAAATATAGTGATATAACTTCATGTTTCATTGTTTTAAAAATTTTAAGTAATATAAGCATCAGTAAATAGTCCGGCAAACCTAAAATGAATTGCCTGTGTATTAGACCATGTAGAAAATGTTCAGTTAAAACAATTGCTTTTTAATCTGTCATACAAAGTCCCTGCAATTCCAACTTTCAGAGATTGGAATTCATGTTTATTTAAAGTACCACTGTTGGCAGAAACTGTAAAAAATGTATTTTTTTAATCTTATTTTGACAGGATACTAACATTCTAGCAGCATAATAAATACTTATTACTAAGTTCACTTTTCTTCTAACACTGAATGCCTTCATGGAGGCAAAATCATGATGTGACCTTATTTCCTTGGAAAACTATTTACGATACAATGTGAGGGCACAACTGATAGGGTTATACTGTGCTTGGTAATGAAAGAGAAACCTATATGTTCCTCTTCCATTACCAGTTTTTCTTTCAATTTCTCTGACACTCTCACATTTCTTATCCCTTGTCCATCTTTGGTGCGAATTCAATAAAGCTTACACAGTAATTTTTTCAGTGTTCACATCATGGCACAATGTGAACATGGGCACAGACGGCTTTAGATTCAGTAAAGTCTATGCAGCGGTGAGCAAGTATGTGCATTCACACATGCCAACAGAAAGTTTCATGGCATGCAAATTTCAGCATAAGTAGCTGAATTTTATGCTAAAAAGCAAACCAACATCGTGGAGCAATCCAACAACCCTACACCCAACTGTGTAGGCTCCCTGCCTGTGTTGGAAGTGTATGTGAATCCCTTCCACATACAGGAGCCTACACAAAAGCAAGAGCATGCAGAAATTCTGAAGTACAGATAGAATGTCCATGATAAGGTAAAAACAGGTATGTACTGGCCAAGGATGTCCAAAAGGATCAGGAATATGTGTTAAATCACTATAGATTTTATAATTTTTATTTTAATACAAATTTGCGCAATGCACCACTGCATGCAAAACATTTTAAAAAGAGTAATACAAATGTAATTAAAAAGATGGGTATGACATATTGTCACAACTGCAGTAATACTCTGCATTGTGTCTTTAACTCTGTGTTCCCATGCTGTTGCCCAGCTTACATGGCTACTGTCCTTGTCATTTCCAGGCTGTCAGCATGGTTATTATGTAAGTGATGTAAAAAAATCATTGGATTTGTTGAATCACAAAAACCAGGGACCATCTAGGGCTGTTCCCTCTGTGTATGCTCCTACAATGTATTTATGTTTTCCATGGATGAGAACTTCTGAGCATCGCTAAAACCCGGTAAGTGGGGCTGCACTCAACTAATCCCCTCTAATCATGTGGAAAAGACTGTTAGGTGTTGGACTAGGGTGCAGATAGCCTTCGGTTCATGTACAGGGTATGTTAACTTTTAATCATACTGTGCTGACATTATATTTTATTTTATTTATTTCACATTTGTTGACCGGGATAGTCTGACTGGATATATGTCCATTTTCAGCAGAGGCCCAGGGAGAAAAGCTCCAGATAACACAGACAGAACATAACAGCTAGGGCTCAAACATATTTACAAAGCCCTCTAGTAGGTACTCACAATATACACAGTGTGTAATAGTATACAAAAACAGGTTGCAGCAAGCTATTATGAGCAAGAGATGCATACAATATTAATTTAAATAAGGCATTAAATAAGTTGTGATTAATCCAGGTTAGTATAAGGACAAAGTCAGTGCTCTTTAAAATACTGTTTGAGGCCTTTTTTGAAGAGACTTACAGTAGGTTTGAGGGTAAGGTTAGATGGAAGTGAATTCCAAGTTTTACCAACAACGTTGGCAAACAGGGAGTCACTGGCTGAGTTAATGGCTTTGTGGGTCTGGACCAACAGTTTATTGGATGATTGTAGTTGCCTTGAATTACTGTATGGCCTTATGATATTTTTGAGTGCCGGAGTATTTTCAGGGTGGTACAGAATTTTGTGTGCTACTATAAGCTGATTGAACAGAAGTAGGCTAGGCAGTTCTAGCCACCTGAGAAGACTGAGGTTTTGACAGTGATGTGTCCTATATGTTGAGCCTATGGCAAATCTGGCAATATGGTTGTAACAGTGAGAGAGCTTATTAAGTTCAGTTTTGCTCAAATTTGAGAGTATGGGGTAGGCATATAGAAGGATAGAGAGTAGGTGTGAGCGGGCGAGTGCAGTCCTAGCTAATAGAGTTAGAAAAGGTTTGATGCTATATAATGAGCCAAGCTTCTTATTAATGGTTTTTATAGTTTCATTGATATGCAGATCAAATTTGAGATTATTGTCCACTATTACTCCTAAAAGCTTAGTATAGTCATCTGGAGAGATAGAGGTACCATTACTGGATGTTATGGAGAAGGAAAATGGGGTGGATCTACTGGTGGGGGTAAAGATGAGCAGTTTCGTTTTGTTGGGATTTAATAACAGTTGGTGATTAGAGAGCCAGTTTTCAACTGTGTTAAATGTGTTTTGTGTTAATGTTTGCAGGTCTAAAGGGGAGGAGGCCGTGCAGATCAGTCTGTATATTGAATGCAGGTTGCATCAAGGATGCCAGTATGAAGATTGTTGATGAAGATAGAAAAGAGTAGAGGACCTAGAATAGAGCCCTGAGGGACACCAAGGGTGAGGACCTAGAATAGCGCCATGAGGTACACCAAGGGTGAGGACCTAGAATAGAGCCCTGAGGGACACCAAGGGTGAGGACCTAGAATAGAGCCCTGAGGGACACCAAGGGTGAGGACCTATAATAGAGCCCTGAGGGACACCAAGGGTGAGGACCTAGAATAGAGCTCTGAGGGACACCAAGGGTGAGGACCTAGAATAGAGCCCTGAGGGACACCAAGGGTGAGGACCTAGAATAGAGCCCTGAGGGACACCAAGGGTGAGGACCTAGAATACAGCCCTGAGGGACACCAAGGGTGAGGACCTAGAACAGAGCCCTGAGAAACACCAAGGGTGAGGACGTAGAATAGATCCCTGAAGGACACCAAGGGTGAGGACCTAGAATAGAGCCCTGAGGGACACCAAGGGTGAGATGTAGCAGGGTGGACAGTTTGCCCTGCCATAATACAGCCTATTGTCTGCCATTCCAATAGGATAAGATACGAACCAATAGCATGGTTATCTAGGGAGATGGATTTTAGGGAATGGATGATTAATTTATGATTGACCATATCAAAGGCCTTTGACAGGTCTAGAAATAGGGCAGAATATATTATAGGTCATAGAAAGTATGTGCAATTTTCCATAATTAGCGTATTTTGTACATACCATGACAACAGGAATTATATTATAAAATGTTTAACATGATTTTCTCTCATTATGCATAGCTGCTCCCTGCTGCTTGTTGGTGCACAGAGCACAACACTCCACACTACAGCAGGAGGTTTAAATCCTGTCAGTTATATCCTAAGCAGGTGAATGCCATTTAAAGCAGCCAATATCAAATGGTAGTCCTAATCAAGAAATGTATAAAGTATGCATACAGCTTACAGTCTGTTTTTCCCTCGATACTTCAACAACCTTGGGGTAGAGACTTTGAATTTTTAACTGACATAATGCTAGGGGGTGCTGTAGCTATTCTACATCTGTATGTGCTTGAGACTGAAGTGAATGCTACTGGTGCTGATGACAATAGGCCTAGGCTGAGTAGTAGAAGAGTGTTCAGGCCCAGGATAACCTACCAGGTGCTACATGAGCTGGAGATTGTAAAGCACTGCAGGGTGGACAGGGATGTATTACAAGAACTCTCTGAGCTCTGCCACTCTCAACTCAAAGCCAGCTCAAACTGAGGGGAACCCATCCCAGTGCAAGGTAAGGTAGGTGTAGCCCTTAGAATATTAGCTACAGGTACTTTTTAAAGACCAACTGCTGACATGATGGGGGTGTCACAGGCATCAGCATTCAGGATACTCCACCAGTTCCTGGATTCTATGCTTATACATACCAGTGAACACATATATTTTTCTCTTACTGCTGAGGAGAGCACCAGCAATATACAATACTTCTGTCGTGTAGCGCACTACCCTGAAGTACTGGGTACCATAGATTGCACTCATGTACACATCAAGGCACCACTGCCAAGTCATGTGCAATGCCCAGGGGATTATCTTGAATGTGTGTGCTGGCAACCCTTGCAGTTATCACAACTCCCATATCTGGCGCACATCTCAGCTGTACCAGATATTTGCTAGAGGGGGACATACCACAGGAACATTTACTGGGGGATGCTGGCTATGCCCTGGAACCATGGATGATGACACCTATCACAGTATGCAAAAATATAGTGGTGCTTTTGTAGATAACTTAAGTTAACATGTGAGTACACACACTATTACTACAATGTTACTATATGCAATTTTTAGGTAGCAGGCATGAAGCACTCACACAGTCCAACCACCATAGAATACTGTTACATTCTGCAAGAAATAGTTAGGAAGTGACTCCAGTCCATTGCAGTTTCTGACATCAGGTTAGTTTGTATCCTAACAGTAAATGAGTTGTTCTCCCACCCACAAAAACAGGATTGTAAAACAGAGAGATGTATGGTTATAATTAAATGTTTGACAGGAGTTGTGTCTACTAACTAGTTTGTGTCCAAATATAAGTCATAGAAACACTTGTACAATATACAGTATATGGTTTGATAGTAGTGTGCAGTTTTTATGAACGTGGTTGTGTGAGGAATGACTCCAGCTTTGGAAAACAGATTCTGTGTTGAAAAGGACTAAGGCAGTCATCCTGCTTGATGAAGCTTTAATGGTGTTTAGGGTTCAAATCTCAATGTAAGTTGAAATTTTGATGATGTTTTTTGCAACAGTTAGTGTTTTTACAGACTGTGACTCTGTGTCCCATAATGTTGTCATCTTTATATTTTTAGTACACATTTGTGCAATGTGTTGCTTGCTGAAAACAGTTTTAACAATGCTTAAATATTTTGCACGAAGTGCAAAACAGCCGAAAAAGGAAATAAGCAGTATACATTACATAGTAAGAAGGTTGGATGTTAGCAATGTGCCTCATGTTTGTGCACTGCTTACCAATGCACAAACAAGTGGAAGAGTGAAACACACGTATGTACACTTAGTGCAATACTCATTGCATGTTCACTATGCTTAACTATCACAGCTCTCATCTGTCCAGATTTATGAAGAATGCCCATATTTTTTAACATAATATTTGTAGTCTGTGCTCCATTAAAATGTTGGTTTATACAAAATTTATGCTAAATCATTGAGAATTAAGTCAGAAAATACTGACATACATTTCATATATGGATGTCATACCCTTCAGAAAATGCATACTAATGCAAAACCTGTTATTCCATCAACATTGTAGGTTTGTAAGGGCAATGTTTCAGTATTGACTATATTAATTATGACTTTGTGCAGATTTCGTGCTCTGAGAGGTTGAAAGGTATGCTAACTATTACATCACAGTGTAAGAAACGTCTCTGTGTGGAAGATTTTCAGTCCATATATGTCTAGTTAATCACTGTATATTAATCAGATCAGACAACAGTAGTAGAAGTAGCGAACATAAACTCGTCTTAAGTCAAAACAAAACAAAACAAAAAGTAATAATAGAAAATATATAATTGTACAGCATTACTAAGTATTCGAAAGTAATCCAAGCAAGGCAGGCAGTCTGTTTCCAGTCGAAAATCCTTTATTAAGTACTATTACATCACATACATAAATCTTTGTTTTTACTGTTCTATATTACCCAGATGTGGAAACAGTGCAGACTGAGAGTACAGTATAACTATTTTTACAGACAGTTAATAAACATCCATGTGTTTCCTCACAACCAATCTCAACAACAATCAGTATAACAATGGGATCTTCTCAATTCTACAACACATACATCTAATACAAAACAAAGGTGTAAAATATAATGTTGTGTGCTCCCTCATGAAAATGGCCATATAGTTGTGCTCAAAAGCTTGTACTGCCAAAGGCAAACATTGAAATAGGCCCAGTAAGGGACTTGTGTTGTTACCCAGCTATGGCTTCTAAACATTATACTACTGTTAGTGTACTAGCCTCAGATGACACTAAAGACCAATGTGCCTATACAGTCCTCCCAATCTGACGTTCCCTACATCCCTTGATGATATCTACTATAAATTCACATTCAGTTGTGTTAAAATCAGACTTGTGGTGCTTGTGTTAAAAACTGTGTTCTTTCGTCTGTGCATTTAGGTAGGAGTTTGGTTCTCACTGTAGTAGTGAATGTGTGTGTGTCTCTATAAGGAATAGTGGGTGAGTGTGACTTGTCAGATAGCGTAGCTTTTGCTTTGTTTTTGTGTTTGCAAAAACATCCATGTCTAGCAGTTCTCCAACTTCTTGTCCCCCACAGGGCCTCCTGCTGATGTTATCTACTATAAGATCAACTGCAGTCCTGTTAAAGTCAGACTTGTGCCATGGTGTGTGTGTTAAATACTGTGTTCTCTAGTATGTAACCTTAGATAAGTATGAGTTCTAATCTCACTGCAGCCAACTTGTTGTGTGTGTGTGTCTGTCTCCATAAAGAAGACATGAAGTCTGTATCCAATACTGCCTTGGAAACTGGCATGGCTTTGCAGTGTTTTTATGCTTGCAAAAATGTCCATGTCTAGCAGTCCTCTAACCTCTTGTCCCCCATAGGACCTGCTGATGTCATCTACTATAAGATCAACTGCAGTCCTGTTAAAGTCAAACTTGTGCTGTGACCCATGCATTAAATACTGTGCTCTTTAGTCTGTAAACTTAGATAGATAGGGGGTCTAATCTCACTGCAGTCAACCTGGTGTGTATGAGCTTTTGGTTGGCATTATACAGAGCATTTTACCACAGCCTATGGTACACTATCCTCATGTCTCCAACAGATGCTGCTGATAACATCAGCTATATCAGATTATTGGATACATATTGCTCACAACAGGCCATGGGCACACAATGGCCTGGCAGACAGGTAGATGTCACCTCATGAAATATGACAGATGACAATGAAATTCCTTTGATGCTATGCACTAACATCATGATATCTCTTTGCAATGGTGATGGACAGATTAACACAGGAGATCACACAGGGGTCCCCTTGGACTATGGTGTTTGGAGATGATATTCTGATCACTGCACATGTTTAGGAGATCCTGGAGAGGTAGAGTTATGCATTATGTTATACAGAGGAGACTAATAAACAGCATAAGAACTAACACAGAAAATATGTTTGTGAATGAGAGGGAGATAGAGGAATGGTGAGACTGCAGGAAGTACATTTGATGAAGGTGCATGATTTTAAATACTTGGGAGCAAAAGTTCACAGTGACGGTGAGTGTGGAAGGGAAGTGAAGAAGACAGTGCATGCAGAGTGGATTGGGTGTAGAAGAGTATCAGAAGTGATTTGTAACAGACAGGTACCAATAACACTGAAAGGAAAGGTCTACAAGAGTGTACTGAGAACAGCTATGTTATATGGTTTGGAGACAGTGGGACTGATGAAAATACAGCAGTCACAACAGGAGCTGCCAGAGTTCCAGATGTTAGGATTTGCATTGGATGTGCTGAGGATGGACTGGATTACTAATCAGTATATTAAAGTATCAGCACAGGTTGTACAGCTTGGAGACAAGGCCAGAGAGGTGAGATTGAGTTGCTTTGGACATGTGCTTACGAGGGATGCTGGGCATATTTGGAGATGGATGCTAAGGATAGAGCTGGCAAGGAAGAGGAAAACAGGAAGCCTTAAGATAGGGTTCATGGATGCTGTGTAGGTGGTTGGTGTGACAGAACAAGATGCAGAGGAAAGGAGGAACTGGAAGAAGATGATGTGCTGTGGCAACCCATCATGGTAGTAGCCAAAATAATGAGAACATTAGGATGACATCTGTTGTCATAGAAATCACACCTGTACACTGTGGCAAGTGTGTACAGTAGGAGCATCTATTTGAAGGTTACTGTTTCTGGACCCAGTATGAGCATTAACAGTGTTTGCTTGGATTACCTGCTCTGTTGTGGTTTATGAGCAGTGCCTTAACACTTTGACCGCATATGTACAGAAAAGACAATGCACTTATTTTCCAATACAATTGGCTGCTACTATGTAGCAGAGCAGATCCTCAACAGCTCTAACTAGGTGCCATAGCTTCTGTTACATAAGCAGCAATTAAAACACTTACCAATCAATTACAGAACTATAGAGCCACCTTAAGAAGGATGTCCAGATATATACACCACAGGTACTCCCCTGAAAATACCACTCAGATCACATGTACTCCTCCTTTTAGCATTCTCTATGCAGATACAAGGTTAAAACCTCCCATCTTTACATATCAGTTTCCCTCTGTTTTCCCTGCAAGACTAGCTGACATTATTTTTTTTTTACACAGTGCATATGCCTCATGTGAATAATTATAGAAAGACAAACTCACTGGCACAAACAAAAGTGGATTTTGCAAACTAAAATGCCATGGAAAAAATAGTGGATCACTTCACAAGGGCCTGTAATATGTCAGACCTGTTCCTTAACAATATGAGTGAACAATGTAATAGCACATGTGTACTGCCTGCACTGCTAATCCAATGATAAAACAGTATGTGTAGAATTTGGAATACCTAACGAACTCCCTAAAGGAAAACTCAGGTTCAGAAACATCAACCAAGGTAACTACATTCTCCTAAGGGATCGTATAATCAACATCCAAGCTCAGGTTTCCACAAAGGACATTGACAGCTGTAGTAAGTTACACTCTGATGCCCTTGCTACACATCTACACATATGTATACAGCCTGATATGCTCAAAGACAGATCTGCCTGGAAATATAATCCATACTGGTGTATGTCTGCCATTACTACATTCTACAGTAAGTGACAGAAGCTGCTGTGTACAAATACAACATGTAAAAAACAGTCCGGGAAGGCCACTCACATCAGTGCACCCAAACCAATGAGACACCTTGAAGAAGCCTCATGTAGTAACTATGCTAATAATTTATGACACATATCCAGGCATAACCATTAGCCTGCCTTCACTTACATCTGCAAACATATATATATATATATCACTCAGATGTATTTTGAAGTAATTCTGAATGGTATTACACACACTGACCCATTCTAAATTCCAAACCTGCTATCAGACATAGGTGGCTGTAAGGTCTACCACCTCACAATAGCAAGTTTACTGCATTTGTGTACCATCATCTCCAAACTGTGGTATCTATAAAGAATAAGTTATTACCCACTGCTCACTCCAATCCTTGGAGTACACACTCCATGGGACCAGTGAGCTACTGCATTGGGCACCATATTCACCAGTCTGAGTACTACTGTTGTCTACATTGAATGGAGTACAGTGACCATTTCCCACCCACACAATGTAGGACGGGCAACATACAATTGGAATTATAGTCCCATAACTGTATTCAACCTTTGCTTTAAAGCAATGGAAACAATCTGCATTTATCTCAGACAAAATGACATAGGTGACCTCCAAACAGCAGATCTGTTCCGGTTAGCTATTCTGATGGGTAGCTTGTGTCTGTAAAACCTGTGGGAAATCAAGACTATGAGCAGAGACATATACAAGGTTGTGCACTCATCCTATATTGCCTTGGCCAGGCCCTTCAATGCAATCCATTTGGTCTTAATGAGAAACTAACCAAAGTGATTACCACACCTTTTGTTATCAGTGAGTTGCTAATTGAATCACAAACCAACAGTACTCAGTCAAAATGGGAGATCTAATCTCAAGCAGCAGACCTGTCATCTGTGTGGTAACAGATGTGTCAGTCCTGTTTCCCCTCTTATTTGCCATATACTTGTCAAAAGGCCAAAAAAAAAAAAAAAAAAAAGCAGAGGATGTGTGGCAAAATATCTTTGTTCCACTAATCACTACTGACAAAACCATGGGTGTTATAACAACTGCACAAACATGCATTACCCTGTGTTAATAAATGTTCCTGCTTATTTAAAAATAACCCATAGTACAGTATTCAAAATTCTGCATCAATATACCTCGAAACATACGTCGACTGCAAAATGTGTGTACTGTGGGGAGGAAGCTATTCTATATCTGACATCCAATTAGCAAAAGCATTGCATTGACAACAATTAATGTTATCAATCCCCTATACTCATCCATCATCAGACCTATTAATGTCTGTAGTCCTCCCTTTGATAAGTATTGTCCCAGACACCTGCAGGAAGTTGACAGAGCTCAGACATCTCTGAGTAATAAAACATCAGAGGGCCTCCAACATGTGTCTTTTGTGGGCAGAATGAAGTAGTTATTACTGTACACAGTATTGTGTAGATATATATATATATATATATATATATATATATATATATATATATATATATATATATGTATATAGCTTTGAGGCAGAATATGTATGCCTTACATGGCTGTCTTTGGGCCAAATGGAATGAATATGCTGCACATCCTTAAGCCATATGGGAGCACAGCCACCTGTTCCAGGGACCTCAATGTACAGTATGACATACATAGGACATGCTGGGTAGACACATGCATGTCTCAAAGGATATCAGTCATCTACATTAGGCTTCCAATGTATGTCAAGCACAGCAAATCCATTAACCTGTTTGAGCACAGGCTAGCTAACTTGATGTGAAAATTTTATCTGCCATGGATCACTGTTGATTTTATGCTGAACATGGGTGGTCCTTTCTGTAAGAATCATGGGCATGCATTATATCTGCCATTGCATATTATATTGTGATGTATTGGCTACAGTTATAAACACCATCAGGCCAATACCCTTGTCACAGCCTATGAACCTTGGAACCTATACTGATATGCAGGGAAAAAAAAAACAAAACATTATACTGCATTACTGCTTTGAGCTTTTTCTGCAGTGCTTAGATACATTCCAGAGCTCAGAATCTGATGGGTTGAATTTGGATGTGCACACATAAGTTAGCACTAAACAGTCCTTAAAGAGAAGGTTGGATATACTAATGAGACACATACCATTGACTGACTTTGCGAGCCCTACAAAAGCATCAGCTAGAAAGTAGAGGAATTATACTAGCAATTGTCTAACTAACTATAATATAACTGACAGTTGCAATTACCAGGCCAGCAGCACAAATGGAGATATAAAATACATATTAAATATAGGTAGTCACCCCGTGCATCAGATGCATAGCTTTAGTATCCCTGAAGCTAAAATACAACAGGGATGTGGCACAGTCATTACTTGTAGAGGGTGGTTTGTGGGGGTGCAGGAGGCCTAGGCTGACACAAATGGTTAGTGAGTGTGTGAGTCAGTAAGGGCAGCAGCCAACAGGGAACGAGTCAGTAGGTGCTCTCAATGTGACATTGGTGTGTGTATGTGTGTGTGTGTGTGTGTGTGTGTGTGTGTGTGTGTGTGTGTGTGTGTGTATGGGCACACGCATGTGTGTGTGCATGCATGAACACAGCCAAGCTCACTGTTAGCTGTATATGTCCATATGTTGGACAGCTGTGAGCCATGCATAGTGCAGCTGACAGTTCATCATTTTTGTCCCCAAACATGAGAACTGGTTCTGCCAGGAGTTGTTCTGGCACCATGCCCAAGATCAGATGGTATGCTACTATCTGAGGGAGACTGAAGTCTGCTGGATGTCCTCCCTTCACAGGAATGGCCAGGAATACAACCCCATGGCCTGCTATGTCTGGGTGTGGACAAGATACTCTGTGATGGAGCAGTGGATGTACTACCACTATGGGAGGTTGATTGGGCATGACTGTGTTATCTCTCAGCAAATGTAGTTGCTGACCTACACACACAAGGTTGACATTCTACTCCCAGCAGACGTCCCAGCACAGATAATATAAATTCCATGACAGATGGCGTGTGCTCCCTCACGGACATATGCTGTTCATATGAGTCATTGAACTGACCAAGTGCATCAACAACAGAGTGGAGGCCGTCATGGATGTCAGACTGTGCTGCATCTAGAATCCTAAGAATTCTTCTGAAGTGACATTCTGAACATGCCTGTGCCTCCACTATGGGCTGAAATATATGTCAAGTGACACATTAAGAGACACCAGCACCATGTGGATGAGGGACAGCAGGCCTCTGATGAGCACCCCTATCAATCTGTCTGTGTGGTACCTCGCCAACACTTTGGCTATGGACAGTGTCAACAGGCACTGAAGCCATGGTAGGCACACTTCTCCGGTCTATGTCCTTGCCCTCCAACTGTCTAATATATGTGGCCATAGTGGACTGGGTATGCGTAGGTATACTGGCTGTGTTTGGGGATTCTGAGTGTGGGTGCTGGATGTCAACTTCTGTGTCAGATTCAGCCTCTGCAACCCTTGACTGTGCCTCACTTTGGCCACCATCATCATCAGACACTGATGAGACACTGACATCAGGTGGTGCAGGGGACACAGAACTACTTCTATGTTCACCTGTGATAAAAAGAAAAACAGGACAACATTAATACCTGTACTACTATGCTACAATTTACACTGGTATCACTATTACAGACATTTAAACCTGTCAACCACTTACAGAAATAAGTGTGGACAAACCCATAAATAGTGGTTGCACGAAGGCTAAAGAATATGGGCAAATGTGACATAATATGCTCCTACAAACATATACATGAGATAGAATAACACGTTTTGCTTCACCATGACATATCTGAAGGGTATGCAGTTTGAATGTGAGATCTGTGCCACATTATGTTTGCAGTCATTACTGACTTGACAGTAATCTGCCAGTCAACTAATATGATCTTAAATACAGGCCTGGAAGATGATTACCAAACCTTGACATTCAGCAAAAATCTGTGCAGTGTACAGGTATACAAACAGTACTGAAATACATACAGCAGGCCTGAGAGGACAGTATAGCAGATATGTGGGTGTGTATATATATATATATATATATATATATATATATATACACACACACACACACACACACACACACACACACACACACACACACACACACACACACACACACACAAAATACAGACAAAAACTTAGTCCACCTACCAACTGTTGCAGCCCTTGCATGTTGAATCCCTGACAGTCCTGGGAAAAGTAGAGGAAGACATAATGGCAACAGCACCACACATTTAACTGTACAACGGGTTAATACTTTTACTCATCTATTTGTATGCTCAAATAAATGTTATCAGGAATGAGGCTAACATCCTTTAAATCGACATAAAATTGCAGGTATCGGAAATATCTGAAACCAACACACATACAGCTTCCCACAACTGTATACACTTATGACAGAATGCAGTACTATTTTATTGATGATGTAACAAAGCATACCTGGCAGCCCCACATGTGATATGGGAGTGGCACCTACATCCAGAACATACTGGCTCAAGGATTATTAGGAGCTGTTCTGTGTGGAGATGTGTGCCAGGAATCCTTCTGTGGCAGTTAAAGGACCTGAACACTGCAGCTATCTTAATTACCCCCCCATCAAAAAAGCAACTTGCCACACATTAAAAATATATACAGTATTACAGAATGACTGCAACTGTATTCTAATGATGATCTAACACAGCCTACCTGGACACTCCTCTTGAGTAGCAGAAGTGGCACCCATGTCAATGACATGCTGGCTGTTGGACTGCTGGGAGCGTTCCTGAGTGGCAATATTTGCCACAAATTTTTCAGTGGTGCTGAAGGGTTCCTCTGCTGCAGGCTCACCACTGGTGGCCTCACAATCATGTGCCACTTCAGCTGCACACCTCCTGGCTGCATGTATCATGTCAGTAGCTCTGTGATGCACCTGCTTATGCATGCATTTCTGTCAGCCTACCCTGTTGTTATTTTGGACAAGGTTATCCCAGAGTTCTGCACGTTCAGCCATTCTTGCCTACCCACTTGACAGCAGGACCTCATCCTGTTGTCTGCATGCATCTGTAATCAGCTCATTTTCAGCCTCAGAGAATGATGGTCTACATCTCAGAGGCATATCGTTTACTGTAAGACAAAATGATGATAACACATATAAACTGTAACGATTCAACATTGTGCATTAAATAACAATCTTATTCTTCTTCTTTCGGCTGCTCCTGTTAGGGGTCGCCACAGCAGATTAACTGTTTCCATTTCTTTCTGTCCTCGGCATTTTGCTCTGTCACACCAACCACCTGCATGTCCTCTCTCACCACATCCATAAACCTTATCTTAGGCCTTCCTCTTTTCCTGTTACCTGGCAGCTTCATCCTTAGCATCTTTTTCCCAATATACTCTGCATCCCTCCTCAACACATGTCCAAACCAACATAATCTTGCCTTTCTGGCTTTGTCTCCAAACCTTCCAACCTGGGCTGACCCTCTAATATACTTATTCCTAATCCTATCCATCCTCGTCATGCTCAGTGCAAATCTTAACATCTTCAACTCTGCCATGTCAAGCTCTGACTCCTGCCTTTTTGTCAATGCCATTGTCTCCAACCCATATAACATAGCTGGTCTCACTACCCTCTTGTAGACCTTCCCTTTTACTCTTACTGGTACTCGTCTGTCACAGATCACTCCTGACACTCTTCTCCACCCACTCCATCCTGCCTATACTCTCTTCTTCACCTCTCTTCCACACTCACCATTACTCTGAACTATTGATCCCAAGTATTTAAACTCATCCACCTTCACCACCTCTACTTCTTGCATCCTCACCATTCCTCTATCCTCCCTCTCAATCACACACATATATTCTTAGTCCTGCTGACCTTCATTCCTCTTCTCTCTAGAGCGTATCTCCATCTGTCCCCTACTCTCACTACAGATCACAATGTCATCTGCAAACATCATAGTCCACAGGGACTCCTGTCTGATCTCGTCTGTCAACCTGTCCATCACCATTGCAAATAAGAAAGGGCTCAAAGCTGATCCTTGATGTAATCCCACCTCCACCATAAACGCATCCGTCACTCACACCGCAGACCTCACCGCTGTCATACTACCCTCGTACATATCCTGTACCACTCTTACATACTTCTCTGACACTCCTGACTTCCTCATCCAGTACCACAACTCCTCTCTAGGCACTCTGTCATATGCTTTCTCTAAATCCACAAATAACAATGGTGGTTATAAAACCAAGAGAGTAACAAGAGCAAAATATTATTTATTGTAGCCTAATGGATACTGAACTATGTCCCCCACCCAACATAATAGTCCACTCTAGTTTGTTTCATAGCAGGACTTCATCTCTGCCTCACCTCCCAAAACAAAATAAATACCAGGTCAGGAACAATGTTGTTAAGCAAACAATGGGGAGATGTTAAAAGCACTATCAAAGGATCCATGGAACATGTGTACATAGTTAGCACACAGCATTATACTTCATGCCTACCCCACATCCTCTGTACCTCTCACAATGCTGGTAAAGAAGGCCATGTAATGAGTATGTTTCCAACAAATGCTTACAGGTTTACTTCACATTTATTGGTAGCCACATTCCAGCATATGCATTGTTTAGGTTACAAGATGGAAGCATACCTGATGGAGTGCAATACTCCTCTGTCGAAATATAGTGAATCTGAAGAAATGTGTATCTGAGTTAAAATCATGTACTAACTGTCATCGACATCAGTTTACCTAGCTACTCATTTGCCTTTTTATAATGGAGTACTTCATTAATTGATTGCATGTGTCCTACCCTGTGCTTTAGAGATGCTAATTACAGCATACACAGCTGAACTGCATGGTAATCAATTGATCCTGTGTAGCTAGTCCACAAGATATAAAAGCATTAATTTTGCCACCATTTCATTTTTTTGTTTTTCGTGGATTGAGAAAATACTGGAGTACAAGCACAAGGTAGGCACAAACAGATTGTTATTACCTGTTGCTTTTTGAATACATCTATCTGTCATACAGGCTGAAGACACTGCTGCTGCTGGCAATAGTCATATACAGAAAAGGTGAAAAGTTTCCAGGGCATATAGACACTGGAGGAACAGAGCGACCTTTCTCAGCATTGACTCACAAACAGAGACGTGTGCAGGAAACCATCCCAGTGGAAAGTAAGGTATGTGTTTAAGGGGTCTATATTAGAACATCGAAATCTCACAATTTCGAATGTTCTAATATTGAAAATAGCAAAACGACAGAAAACCACATTTTTCCTAGGGAAATAATTTGGTTGTCCATTTCTGTCATTTCGCTATTTTTAGCGCTGTGGTGGAAAGTTACGGGTCGGGTTCAGGTAAGTGTGCGATTCGGCATGGGTTAGGTGAGTTAGGGTTAGGGCGTGGGTTAGGTATGTGTGCGATTGTGTGGACGTGAGGGCTAGGGCGGGTTAGGTGAGTTAGGGTTGGGGCGCAGGTTAGGTATGTGTGCGATTGTGTGGACGTGAGGGTTAGGGTGGGTTAGGTGAGTTAGGGTTAGGGCGTGGGTGAGGTGAGTGTGCGATAGTGACGGACCTTTGGGTTAGGGTTTGGGTTAAGGTAAGTGGATAGTTAGTGGTGTTTGTACAGTTTAGTGTAGGGTTAGCTGTAAGATTTTAGGTGTATGTGTGTGGATTGCTGTTTGTTTGGTGTGCTTGTGTTGTGTGTATGTATTTCGGAACAGCAAATTTTTTCCCTAGGAAAAAATTCGCTGTTATGCATGCTCGATGTTGTCAGCATTCGCTGAAAAGGGGTCGATGTTAGAACATTCGAAATTGTGAAATTTCGATGTTCTAATATAGACCCGTGTTTAAGTGCTATTCCTAGTCACTGGTACATTTCACAGAGTAGCAGGGGGCATGCTTGGTGCGTTCCAGGCATCACCATCCACAATCTTGAAAACATCACTGCATAGTATGCTACAACATGTGAAATTTAAACTTTAGTTCTGAGTATATTTTCAGAAAAATGCTACAATTGTATCATGCATTGCCTTATCCTAAGTTAACGTGTCTCTTATATTGGAGTCATGTTCACATGACAACAAGAAATGGGGAAAGGATAGGGTCTACATTCACCATAAGGTGTATATCTCAAGCTGCCAAGTCATGTTGAATAGCACATGCATCATCTGCTACATGAGTGCTGGCAAACCTGCCAGTTAACATGAATCCCATAAGTGCCCCAGCTCCCAAATGCTCCAGATGCATGCTCTGTGGGATATCTCACAGGCTCACATAGAGCTGGATGCCTTTACTCCCCACTCACAAAATAACAGTCAATGCTTGTTTATGGTAGCCAACATGACTTTACTTATTTGCCGACTGCATAACATACTCCCACTTAATATCCTTAAACATTGTAAAGGCAATAATATAGAATTGTGTTAACACAGTCTTGGTACCACAGTACTGGTTAGATGATTGCTGACTGACCAAGGAACACAGTATGTTAGGACAGTATTGTATATTTGAAAACAAGAATCTTAATAGCATGTGTAAAGAGTAAGTGAAGCATTTTCCAAGATGAACATTTAAGTACATGTACATCTAACACGTACTTTTTCAAAATAAATGTACATTCCCTGTTGAAGTTGCTTGTGTGCTGAATGACTGTTACTGCTTGCTACAGTGGTGAATGTGAGAACAACAGCTTTAGGGTATCCATGCATTTCTCTGAATCTACACTGTATGTTGACCTGGATTGCATACCTATGCAGGCATATTCCCTGTGTACTAACAAAATGGACTGTACATATCATAAATTAATTTCTTTTTCTGCATCTTAACTTTATTTTCTTATATTGAGCCTGTTCATAGGTTAGTACATAGGTTAGTACTAAGCTAACTGCCCTTGCGAGCCATTTTAAGCCTAGCCAGTTATCCCTTGTGAGACTCAAACCCTGCACCTTGTGTTTGTAAGGCAAACACCTTAACCATTAGGCCACCCAAAATGAATACACATGTAGCCATAGGCTATGTAACTTCTGTGGTGCAAGGAGTTAAGTGTCACTATTAAGTTCAGATGGTCCTGGCTCCGAATGCAAGTATTGCAGTCTTGTTTGTAATATATCATTGCAATAGCTTGCGATGCAATGAATTCTAGACAGTTATATCTTTATTCTTGTTGTGAGAACAACTGTGAGTGTAGGACTGTCATAGCTAATGTCCAGGGTTCTAATACTGCAGAATCCTTTCCTTTATAATGGTGTCCCACTTCACATGATAAATTTTAATAGTTGACTTAGTATTTCCTATATAATAATTATTGTCTTGATGGATGAGACAGTCTTATTATGCTGGTTGTGCAGGTTTTCTAATAATATCTGTATTGTTTCACATATTATGCGTATATAGCTTTGTGCAAATACACTGTCTGTGCTTGTTCGATGGAAAGCAGCGTGCGCCATTTTCAAATGTTGCAGATCACAACATTCCACATTCTTAGTATCTGTTATAACTGTAACTGGCGGGAAAACACATTGTACATTGGTTCATGTCTGCATTACATGTGATTGGTGTTCAGCATGAAGTTTTGAGATTTCGTTTTCAAAATTTGGGTGTGCAGGAGTCCAAAGTGTTTGAATATGGTCCCCAACTGTTGCAGGAACACTATCATGGATTTGATTACAAATCGGGATGCATGGAATAGTTTGGTCAGGATTTGTCCACTGTTACCAATATCCCCCGCACTAACAAGCAGTGTAGAAATCACTATCAAGACATCAGGATGAGGAAGAGAGATGCACTCTAACATTGGATTGATGAATGTAGGACTGATGGCAGTCCACAGATATGTGAGTATCACTTACAGATACAGCTTGAATGATGAAGAAGTTGTATCTGTTTCTGACTACTGATCTTACTGTGTTTAATTTTTTTTCCCAAAGCAAATGTAAAGAAAACACTAAACATGCAAGCCTATGAAGGAAAAAAGAGAAGAACAAGAGATGCAAGTAGTATGTATGCTTCAAAACACTACTGGTATTTTAGCATTAGGAGTAAATACAGCTTATTGTGCTAAACACTTATATCACTTTGAACATGCATTTATCCATTTTAACACAATATTGTGCATATGTTAGTATGTTTAGTAAAACAAAAGTCCAGTATTACTGAGTAGACAGGTGTTGTCATTTAGAAAACCACACTTCCAAGCTATACAGTGCATGTTTAAGTTGACATACATATTGCAATGTAAATTAGGACCTATAAACCAGGGACATCAAGAGCATGCTGAAGTGTGTTATCATTATAACAGTGAACCTGTATCTATACACTAGGGACACCAACAGCATGCTGCAGATTGTTATCATTATAACAGTGAACCTGTATCTATACACCAGGGACACCAAGAGCATGCTGCAGTGAGTTATCATTATAACAGTGAACCAAAATTTATAGACTAGGGACACCAACAGCATGCTGCAGATTGTTATCATTATAACAGTGAACCTATCTGTCCATACACCAGGGACACCAAGAGCATGCTGCAGTGAGTTATCATTATAACAGTGAACCTGTATCTATACACTAGGGACACCAACAGCATGCTGCAGATTGTTATCATTATAACAGTTAACCTATCTGTCTATACACCAGGGACACCAGGAGCATGATGGAGTATGTTATCATTATAACAGTGAACCTGTATCTATACACCAGGGACACCAACAGCATGCTGCAGATTGTTATCATTATAACAGTGAACCTGTATCTATACACCAGGGACACCAAGAGCATGCTGCAGTGTGTTATCATTATAACAGTGAACCTATCTGTCTATACACCAGGGACACCAGGAGCATGATGGAGTATGTTATCATTATAACAGTGAGCCTGTATCTATGCACTAGGTACACCAGCAGCATGCTGCAGATTGTTACCATTATAACAGTGAACCTGTATCTATACACCAGGGACACCAAGAGCATGCTGCAGTGTGTTATCATTATAACAGTGAACCTGTATCTATACACCAGGGACACCAGCAGCATGCTGCAGTGTGTTATCATTATAACAGTGAACCTGTATCTATACACCAGGGACACCAAGAGCATGCTGCAGATTGTTATCATTATAACAGTGAACCTGTATCTATACACCAGGGACACCAACAGCATGCTGCAGATTGTTATCATTATAACAGTGAACCTGTATCTATACACTAGGGACACCAACAGCATGCTGCAGATTGTTATCATTATAACAGTGAACCTGTATCTATACACCAGGGACACTGAGAGCATGCTGCAGATTGTTATCATTATAACAGTGAACCTGTATCTATACACCAGGGACACCAACAGCATGCTGCAGATTGTTATCATTATAACAGTGAACCTGTATCTATACACCAGGGACACCAACAGCATGCTGCAGATTGTTATCATTATAACAGTGAACCTGTATATATACACCAGGGACACCAAAGGCATGCTGCAGTGTATCATTAAAATAGTGAACCTGTATCTATATACCAGGGACACCAAGAGCATGCTACAGATTGTTATCATTATAACACTGAACCTGTATCTATACACCAGGGACACCAACAGCATGCTGCAGTGTGTTATCATTATAACAGTGAACCTGTATCTATACACCAGGGACACCAACAGCATGCTGCAGTGTGTTATCATTATAACAGTGAACCTGTATCTATACACCAGGGACACCAACAGCATGCTGCAGATTGTTATCATTATAACAGTAAACCTATCTGTCTATACACCAGGGACACCAGGAGCATGATGGAGTATGTTATCATTATAACAGTGAACCTGTATCTATACACCAGGGACACCAACAGCATGCTGCAGATTGTTATCATTATAACAGTGAACCTGTATCTATACACCAGGGACACCGAGAGCATGCTGCAGTGTGTTATCATTATAACAGTGAACCTGCATCTATACACCAGGGACACCAGCAGCATGCTGCAGTGTGTTATCATTATAACAATGATCCTGTATCTGTACACTAGGGACACCAGCAGCACACTGCAGTGTGTTACCATTACTACAGTGAACCTGTATCTATACACCAGGGACACCAAGAGCATGCTGCAGATTGTTACCATTATAACAGTGAACCTGTATCTATACACCAGGGACACCAACAGCATGCTGCAGATTGTTATCATTATAACAGTGAACCTGTATCTATACACCAGGGACACCAAGAGCATGCTGCAGTGTGTTATCATTATAACAGTGAACCTGTATCTATACACCAGGGACACCAAGAGCATGCTGCAGATTGTTATCATTATAACAGTGAACCTGTATCTATACACCAGGGACACCAACAGCATGCTGCAGTGTGTTATCATTATAACAGTGAACCTGTATCTATACACCAGGGACACCAACAGCATGCTGCAGTGTGTTATCATTATAACAGTGAACCTGTATCTATACACCAGGGACACCAACAGCATGCTGCAGTGTGTTATCATTATAACAGTGAACCTGTATCTATACACCAGGGACACCAACAGCATGCTGCAGATTGTTATCATTATAACAGTGAACCTGTATCTATACACCAGGGACACCAAGAGCATGCTGCAGTGTGTTATCATTATAACAGTGAACCTGTATCTATACACCAGGGACACCAACAGCATGCTGCAGTGTGTTATCATTATAACAGTGAACCTGTATCTATACACTAGGGACACCAGCAGCATGCTGCAGTGTGTTATCATTATAACAGTGAACCTGTATCTATACACCAGGGACACCAACAGCATGCTGCAGATTGTTATCATTATAACAGTGAACCTGTATCTATACACCAGGGACACCAACAGCATGCTGCAGATTGTTATCATTATAACAGTGAACCTGTATATATACACCAGGGACACCAAAGGCATGCTGCAGTGTATCATTATAATAGTGAACCTGTATCTATACACCAGGGACACCAAGAGCATGCTGCAGATTGTTATCATTATAACAGTGAACCTGTATCTATACACCAGGGACACCAACAGCATGCTGCAGTGTGTTATCATTATAACAGTGAACCTGTATCTATACACCAGGGACACCAACAGCATGCTGCAGTGTGTTATCATTATAACAGTGAACCTGTATCTATACACCAGGGACACCAACAGCATGCTGCAGTGTGTTATCATTATAACAGTGAACCTGTATCTATACACCAGGGACACCAACAGCATGCTGCAGATTGTTATCATTATAACAGTGAACCTGTATCTATACACCAGGGACACCAAGAGCATGCTGCAGATTGTTATCATTATAACAGTGAACCTGTATCTATACACCAGGGACACCAAGAGCATGCTGCAGATTGTTATCATTATAACAGTGAACCTGTATCTATACACCAGGGACACCAAGAGCATGCTGCAGTGTGTTATCATTATAACAGTGAACCTGTATCTATACACCAGGGACACCAGCAGCATGCTGCAGTGTGTTATCATTATAACAGTGAACCTGTATCTATACACCAGGGACACCAACAGCATGCTGCAGTGTGTTATCATTATAACAGTGAACCTGTATCTATACACCAGGGACACCAAGAGCATGCTGCAGATTGTTATCATTATAACAGTGAACCTGTATCTATACACCAGGGACACCAACAGCATGCTGCAGTGTGTTATCATTATAACAGTGAACCTGTATCTATACACCAGGGACACCAAGAGCATGCTGCAGATTGTTATCATTATAACAGTGAACCTGTATCTATACACCAGGGACACCAAGAGCATGCTGCAGTGTGTTATCATTATAACAGTGAACCTGTATCTATACACCAGGGACACCAACAGCATGCTGCAGATTGTTATCATTATAACAGTGAACCTGTATCTATACACCAGGGACACCAACAGCATGCTGCAGATTGTTATCATTATAACAGTGAACCTGTATCTATACACCAGGGACACCAAGAGCATGCTGCAGTGTGTTATCATTATAACAGTGAACCTGTATCTATACACCAGGGACACCAACAGCATGCTGCAGATTGTTATCATTATAACAGTGAACCTGTATCTATACACCAGGGACACCAAGAGCATGCTGCAGATTGTTATCATTATAACAGTGAACCTGTATCTATACACCAGGGACACCAACAGCATGCTGCAGTGTGTTATCATTATAACAGTGAACCTGTATCTATACACCAGGGACACCAACAGCATGCTGCAGTGTGTTATCATTATAACAGTGAACCTGTATCTATACACCAGGGACACCAACAGCATGCTGCAGTGTGTTATCATTATAACAGTGAACCTGTATCTATACACCAGGGACACCAACAGCATGCTGCAGATTGTTATCATTATAACAGTGAACCTGTATCTATACACCAGGGACACCAAGAGCATGCTGCAGTGTGTTATCATTATAACAGTGAACCTGTATCTATACACCAGGGACACCAAGAGCATGCTGCAGTGTGTTATCATTATAACAGTGAACCTGTATCTATACACCAGGGACACCAGCAGCATGCTGCAGTGTGTTATCATTATAACAGTGAACCTGTATCTATACACCAGGGACACCAACAGCATGCTGCAGATTGTTATCATTATAACAGTGAACCTGTATCTATACACCAGGGACACCAACAGCATGCTGCAGATTGTTATCATTATAACAGTGAACCTGTATCAATACACCAAGGACACCAATGGCATGCTGCAGATTGTTACCATTATAACAGTGAACCTGTATCTATACACCAGGGACACCAAGAGCATGCTGCAGTGTGTTATCATTATAACAGTGAACCTGTATCTATACACCAGGGACACCAGCAGCATGCTGCAGTGTGTTATCATTATAACAGTGAACCTGTATCTATACACCAGGGACACCAAGAGCATGCTGCAGTGTGTTATCATTATAACAGTGAACCTGTATCTATACACCAGGGACACCAGCAGCATGCTGCAGTGTGTTATCATTATAACAGTGAACCTGTATCTATACACCAGGGACACCAAGAGCATGCTGCAGTGTGTTATCATTATAACAGTGAACCTGTATCTATACACCAGGGACACCAACAGCATGCTGCAGTGTGTTATCATTATAACAGTGAACCTGTATCTATACACCAGGGACACCAAGAGCATGCTGCAGTGTGTTATCATTATAACAGTGAACCTGTATCTATACACCAGGGACACCAACAGCATGCTGCAGATTGTTATCATTATAACAGTGAACCTGTATCTATACACCAGGGACACCAACAGCATGCTGCAGATTGTTATCATTATAACAGTGAACCTGTATCTATACACCAGGGACACCAGGAGCATGATGGATTGTGTTATAATTATAACAGTGAACCTGTATCTATACACCAGGGACACCAAGAGCATGCTGCAGATTGTTATCATTATAACAGTGAACCTGTATCTATACACCAGGGACACCAACAGCATGCTGCAGTGTGTTACCATTATAACAGTGAACCTGTATCTATACACCAGGGACACCAAGAGCATGCTGCAGTGTGTTATCATTATAACAGTGAACCTGTATCTATACACCAGGGACACCAAGAGCATGCTGCAGATTGTTATCATTATAACAGTGAACCTGTATCTATACACCAGGGACACCAACAGCATGCTGCAGATTGTTATCATTATAACAGTGAACCTGTATCTATACACCAGGGACACCAACAGCATGCTGCAGATTGTTATCATTATAACAGTGAACCTGTATCTATACACCAGGGACACCAACAGCATGCTGCAGATTGTTATCATTATAACAGTGAACCTGTATCTATACACCAGGGACACCAAGAGCATGCTGCAGTGTGTTATCATTATAACAGTGAACCTGTATCTATACACCAGGGACACCAAGAGCATGCTGCAGTGTGTTATCATTATAACAGTGAACCTGTATCTATACACCAGGGACACCAAGAGCATGCTGCAGATTGTTATCATTATAACAGTGAACCTGTATCTATACACCAGGGACACCAACAGCATGCTGCAGTGTGTTATCATTATAACAGTGAACCTGTATCTATACACCAGGGACACCAAGAGCATGCTGCAGATTGTTATCATTATAACAGTGAACCTGTATCTATACACCAGGGACACCAAGAGCATGCTGCAGTGTGTTATCATTATAACAGTGAACCTGTATCTATACACCAGGGACACCAGCAGCATGCTGCAGTGTGTTATCATTATAACAGTGAACCTGTATCTATACACCAGGGACACCAAGAGCATGCTGCAGTGTGTTATCATTATAACAGTGAACCTGTATCTATACACCAGGGACACCAACAGCATGCTGCAGTGTGTTATCATTATAACAGTGAACCTGTATCTATACACCAGGGACACCAAGAGCATGCTGCAGTGTGTTATCATTATAACAGTGAACCTGTATCTATACACCAGGGACACCAAGAGCATGCTGCAGTGTGTTATCATTATAACAGTGAACCTGTATCTATACACCAGGGACACCAACAGCATGCTGCAGTGTGTTATCATTATAACAGTGAACCTGTATCTATACACCAGGGACACCAAGAGCATGCTGCAGTGTGTTATCATTATAACAGTGAACCTGTATCTATACACCAGGGACACCAACAGCATGCTGCAGATTGTTATCATTATAACAGTGAACCTGTATCTATACACCAGGGACACCAAGAGCATGCTGCAGATTGTTATCATTATAACAGTGAACCTGTATCTATACACCAGGGACACCAAGAGCATGCTGCAGATTGTTATCATTATAACAGTGAACCTGTATCTATACACCAGGGACACCAAGAGCATGCTGCAGTGTGTTATCATTATAACAGTGAACCTGTATCTATACACCAGGGACACCAAGAGCATGCTGCAGATTGTTATCATTATAACAGTGAACCTGTATCTATACACCAGGGACACCAACAGCATGCTGCAGATTGTTATCATTATAACAGTGAACCTGTATCTATACACCAGGGACACCAACAGCATGCTGCAGATTGTTATCATTATAACAGTGAACCTGTATCTATACACCAGGGACACAGAGAGCATGCTGCAGATTGTTATCATTATAACAGTGAACCTGTATCTATACACCAGGGACACCAAGAGCATGCTGCAGTGTGTTATCATTATAACAGTGAACCTGTATCTATACACCAGGGACACCAGCAGCATGCTGCAGTGTGTTATCATTATAACAGTGAACCTGTATCTATACACCAGGGACACCAAGAGCATGCTGCAGTGTGTTATCATTATAACAGTGAACCTGTATCTATACACCAGGGACACCAACAGCATGCTGCAGTGTGTTATCATTATAACAGTGAACCTGTATCTATACACCAGGGACACCAAGAGCATGCTGCAGTGTGTTATCATTATAACAGTGATCCTGTATCTATACACCAGGGACACCAAGAGCATGCTGCAGTGTGTTATCATTATAACAGTGAACCTGTATCTATACACCAGGGACACCAAGAGCATGCTGCAGATTGTTATCATTATAAAAGTGAACCTGTATCTATACACCAGGGACACCAAGAGCATGCTGCAGTGTGTTATCATTATAACAGTGAACCTGTATATATACACCAGGGACACCAGCAGCATGCTGCAGTGTGTTATCATTATAACAGTGAACCTGTATCTATACACTAGGGACACCAAGAGCATGCTGCAGTGTGTTAACATTATAACAGTGAACCTGTATCTATACACCAGGAACAACAGCAGCATGATAGAGTGTGTTATCATTATAAAAGTGAACCTGTATCTATACACCAGGGACACCAAGAGCATGCTGCAGTGTGTTATCATTATAACAGTGAACCTGTATCTATACACCAGGGACACCAAGAGCATGCTGCAGTGTGTTATCATTATAACAGTGAACCTGTATCTATACACCAGGGACACCAAGAGCATGCTGCAGTGTGTTATCATTATAACAGTGAACCTGTATCTATACACCAGGGACACCAACAGCATGCTGCAGATTGTTATCATTATAACAGTGAACCTGTATCTATACACCAGGGACACCAACAGCATGCTGCAGATTGTTATCATTATAACAGTGAACCTGTATCTATACACCAGGGACACCAAGAGCATGCTGCAGTGTGTTATCATTATAACAGTGAACCTGTATCTATACACCAGGGACACCAAGAGCATGCTGCAGATTGTTATCATTATAACAGTGAACCTGTATCTATACACCAGGGACACCAAGAGCATGCTGCAGTGTGTTATCATTATAACAGTGAACCTGTATCTATACACCAGGGACACCAACAGCATGCTGCAGTGTGTTATCATTATAACAGTGAACCTGTATCTATACACCAGGGACACCAAGAGCATGCTGCAGTGTGTTATCATTATAACAGTGAACCTGTATCTATACACCAGGGACACCAAGAGCATGCTGCAGATTGTTATCATTATAACAGTGAACCTGTATCTATACACCAGGGACACCAACAGCATGCTGCAGATTGTTATCATTATAACAGTGAACCTGTATCTATACACCAGGGACACCAACAGCATGCTGCAGATTGTTATCATTATAACAGTGAACCTGTATCTATACACCAGGGACACCAACAGCATGCTGCAGATTGTTATCATTATAACAGTGAACCTGTATCTATACACCAGGGACACCAACAGCATGCTGCAGATTGTTATCATTATAACAGTGAACCTGTATCTATACACCAGGGACACCAACAGCATGCTGCAGATTGTTATCATTATAACAGTGAACCTGTATCTATACACCAGGGACACCAACAGCATGCTGCAGTGTGTTACCATTATAACAGTGAACCTGTATCTATACACCAGGGACACCAACAGCATGCTGCAGTGTGTTACCATTATAACAGTGAACCTGTATCTATACACCAGGGACACCAAGAGCATGCTGCAGTTTGTTATCAGTATACAGTGAACCTGTATCTATGCACCAGGGACACCAGCAGCATGCTGCAGTGTGTTATCATTATAACAGTGAACCTGTATCTATACACCAGGGACACCAACAGCATGCTGCAGATTGTTATCATTATAACAGTGAACCTGTATCTATACACCAGGGACACCAAGAGCATGCTGCAGATTGTTATCATTATAACAGTGAACCTGTATCTATACACCAGGGACACCAAGAGCATGCTGCAGTGTGTTATCATTATAACAGTGAACCTGTATCTATACACCAGGGACACCAAGAGCATGCTGCAGTGTGTTATCATTATAACAGTGAACCTGTATCTATACACCAGGGACACCAAGAGCATGCTGCAGTGTGTTATCATTATAACAGTGAACCTGTATCTATACACCAGGGACACCAAGAGCATGCTGCAGTGTGTTATCATTATAACAGTGAACCTGTATCTATACACTATGGAAACCAGCAGCATGCTGCAGATTTTTACCATTATAACACTGAACCGGTATCTATACACTAGGCACATCAGCAGCATGCTGCAGATTGTTACCATTATAGCAGTGAACCTGTATCTGTACATCAGGTACACCAATAGCATGCTGCAGATTGTTATCATTATAACAGTGAACCTGTATCTATACACCAGGGACACCAGCAGCATGCTGCAGTGTGTTATCATTATAACAGTGAACCTGTATCTATACACCAGAGAAACCAAGAGCATGCTGCAGTGTGTTATCATTATAACAGTGAACCTGTATCTATACACCAGGGACACCAACAGCATGCTGCAGTGTGTTATCATTATAACAGTGAACCTGTATCTATACACCAGGGACACCAAGAGCATGCTGCAGTGTGTTATCATTATAACAGTGAACCTGTATCTATACACCAGGGACACCAACAGCATGCTGCAGTGTGTTATCATTATAACAGTGAACCTGTATCTATACACCAGGGACACCAAGAGCATGCTGCAGATTGTTATCATTATAACAGTGAACCTGTATCTATACACCAGGGACACCAACAGCATGCTGCAGTGTGTTATCATTATAACAGTGAACCTGTATCTATACACCAGGGACACAGAGAGCATGCTGCAGTGTGTTATCATTATAACAGTGAACCTGTATCTATACACCAGGGACACCAACAGCATGCTGCAGTGTGTTATCATTATAACAGTGATCCTGTATCTATACACCAGGGACACCAAGAGCATGCTGCAGTGTGTTATCATTATAACAGTGAACCTGTATCTATACACCAGGGACACCAAGAGCATGCTGCAGATTGTTATCATTATAACAGTGAACCTGTATCTATACACCAGGGACACCAACAGCATGCTGCAGATTGTTATCATTATAACAGTGAACCTGTATCTATACACCAGGGACACCAAGAGCATGCTGCAGTGTGTTATCATTATAACAGTGAACCTGTATCTATACACCAGGGACACCAAGAGCATGCTGCAGATTGTTATCATTATAACAGTGAACCTGTATCTATACACCAGGGACACCAACAGCATGCTGCAGATTGTTATCATTATAACAGTGAACCTGTATCTATACACCAGGGACACCAAGAGCATGCTGCAGATTGTTATCATTATAACAGTGAACCTGTATCTATACACCAGGGACACCAAGAGCATGCTGCAGTGTGTTATCATTATAACAGTGAACCTGTATCTATACACCAGGGACACCAGCAGCATGCTGCAGTGTGTTATCATTATAACAGTGAACCTGTATCTATACACCAGGGACACCAACAGCATGCTGCAGTGTGTTATCATTATAACAGTGAACCTGTATCTATACACCAGGGACACCAAGAGCATGCTGCAGTGTGTTATCATTATAACAGTGAACCTGTATCTATACACCAGGGACACCAACAGCATGCTGCAGTGTGTTATCATTATAACAGTGAACCTGTATCTATACACCAGGGACACCAAGAGCATGCTGCAGATTGTTATCATTATAACAGTGAACCTGTATCTATACACCAGGGACACCAACAGCATGCTGCAGTGTGTTATCATTATAACAGTGAACCTGTATCTATACACCAGGGACACCAAGAGCATGCTGCAGATTGTTATCATTATAACAGTGAACCTGTATCTATACACCAGGGACACCAACAGCATGCTGCAGATTGTTATCATTATAACAGTGAACCTGTATCTATACACCAGGGACACCGAGAGCATGCTGCAGATTGTTATCATTATAACAGTGAACCTGTATCTATACACCAGGGACACCAAGAGCATGCTGCAATGTGTTATCATTATAACAGTGAACCTGTATCTATACACCAGGGACACCAGCAGCATGCTGCAGTGTGTTATCATTATAACAGTGAACCTGTATCTATACACCAGGGACACCAACAGCATGCTGCAGTTTCTTACCATTATAACAGTGAACCTGTATCTAAACACTACGGCCACCAAGGGAATGCTGCAGATTGTTATCATTATAACAATGATCCTGTATCTTTACACTAGGGACACCAGCAGCACACTGCAGTCTGTTACCAATATTACAGTGAACCTGTATCTATACACCAGGGACACCAAGAGCATACTGCAGATTGTTACCATTATAAAAGTGAACCTGTATCTATACACCAGGGACACCAAGAGCATGCTGCAGTGTGTTATCATTATAACAGTGAACCTGTATCTATACACCAGGGACACCAACAGCATGCTGCAGATTGTTACCATTATAGCAGTGAAGCTGTATCTATACACCAGGGACACCAGCAGCATGCTGCAGGTTGTTATCATTATAACAGGGAACCTGTATCTATACACCAGGGACACCAAGAGCATGCTGCAGTGTGTTATCATTATAACAGTGAACCTGTATCTATACACCAGGGACACCAACAGCATGCTGCAGTGTGTTATCATTATAACAGTGAACCTATCTGTCTATACACCAGGGACACCAGGAGCATGATGGAGTGTGTTATCATTATAACAGTGAACCTGTATCTATACACCAGGGACACCAACAGCATGCTGCAGTGTGTTATCATTATAACAGTGAACCTGTATCTATACACCAGGGACACTGAGAGCATGCTGCAGATTGTTATCATTATAACAGTGAACCTGTATCTATACACCAGGGACACCAACAGCATGCTGCAGATTGTTATCATTATAACAGTGAACCTGTATCTATACACTAGGGACACCAACAGCATGCTCTAAATTGTTATCATTATAACAGTGAACCTGTATCTATACACCAGGGACACCAACAGCATGCTGCAGATTGTTATCATTATAACAGTGAACCTGTATCTATACACCAGGGACACCAGGAGCATGATGGAATGTGTTATCATTATAACAGTGAACCTGTATCTATACACCAGGGACACCAGCAGCATGTTGCAGTGTGTTATTATAACAGTGAACCTGTAGCTATATACCAGGGACACCAGGAGCATGATGGAGTGTGTTATCATTATAACAGTGAACCTGTATGTGTACACGAGGGACACCAGCAGCATGCTGCAGTGCGTTATCATTATAACAGTGAACCTGTATCTATACTCTAGGGGCACCAACCACATGCTGCAGATTGTTATCATTATAACATTGAACCTGTATTTATACACTAGGGACACCAGCAGCATGCTGCAGATTGTTATCATCATAAAAGTGAACCTGTATCTATATACTAGGGACACCAAGGGCATGCTGCCCAATTGTTATCATTATAACAGTGAACCTGTATCTATACACCAGGGACATCAACAGCATGCTGCAGATTGTTATCATTATAACAGTGAACCTGTATCTATATACTAGGGACACCAACAGCATGCTGTAGATTGTTACCATTATAACAGTAAACCTGTACCTATACACTAGGGACACCAACAGCATGCTGCAGATTGTTATAATTTTAACAGTGAACCTGTATCTATAAAAGTGTAATAGGAAATAGTGTTGGCATTATGCAATATTCCAAATGGAAAGTACAGTATTACATTAGTCACTGCTCGTGAGTTACAATACCACACTTCTCAAATTTAAGGGCCACTCTTTACAATAATGACTTAGCTTGTCATCAATAAATTTCAGTTCTGTTACGTATTCATAATGATAATGCAGAAGTACAGACCTCTATACTTGTGCTCAGATGGCCTGCTTCCAAATGTGTACATTGTATGTGCAACATGCATATCTTCAATATATGCAAGCATGATTGATTGATGGATGCAATCTGATATGTAGTATAGTGTGTCTGTATTAGCAGCATGATAATATTCAACATAATAAAAGTATTTAGTAGCATTTGTTATTATCATAGGTAAAATGTAGCAGAATGTAATAAATTATTTGTAGAAAAGTTTGTATATTATCTGTCTGGTCACTAATGTTCTTTTATATTTTTCTCTCCCCCACACCCTCTCTCGTTTTTATTCATTTTCTTTTTGTATTGTTATATATTACATATCTAATCATAATTTCCATTATAATAATTATTTTGTATTAATTTTTTTTATGTTAATGTTACTTTGTACATTATTTTGTGTTATTTTTATTTCACTTTTGGATTTTGATTTTATTTCTTATTACTACAGCACAGCAGGGCAGGATAGTTCCCCTGGAATGCCTACACTCTCTCCACTGGTTACAGCACCAAGACCCAGCACTTCTGGCCTGCAGCCTGGCAACCCCCCCTGCATCCCTTGCCATACTTGCACCCTCAGGTAGTTCAGACCCAGATGATAGGCATGTGGTTCCTTCTTGGAGCAGAGGCATGGGGGGGGGGGTTATCTTGTCACCTGAGCTGAGCTGTTAAGTTTGGTGCATATGATTGTGTGCCACACAATTAGTGCATAGCTATGCTGAGTGGAGACACAGCTCTCCATCATCATATTTAATAATGCAAGGAAATGCACACGTCAGACACAGAAGCCATTGGCACAGTGAGATGACAGTGAAGACAGTCCATTGGGTGGTGACTTGATTTTCACTGTCACCAAACATGACATCCATAGGCTTACAATTCGAACTCCACCCCAACCAAAGTGTTCACCCACCTGTTGTATCCTTCATCGACCCTATCCTTGTCTTGTATGTCTTGTCTATCTGCAAATGCTTCCTCACCTTCCCAACCTGCCTGCTCCAGACTTGCCTATGTCCGTTCCTCAACATTCCACTCTCTCCTTTAAAAAAAGGGCACCTGTCCCTAAAAAATCATCTCATACATCACTCTCCATTTCACAGATTCACTTTCACTTTATTTTCCCCCTGCTTGCTCCCTTGCTCCCCATTTCACCACTTTCCTATCTTCCCCATTTCTTTTCTTTAAAGAATTATTGCACAGTGGTGCACAATGCACAGTATCATGCCGCAATGGCATACAAGAGCTTGTACACTTATTTTATAATATTTCCATTCAATGGTGCGCATTGCATATAAATGCTTAAATGCTACAAAATATGTTGCTGTAAAAATGCCAACACAAATGCAAAGAAACAAATGAAGGAATTACATGATGCTATTTTTGAACCTGGTAGCATCTTGACACAAAATGTGAAGTGTGGCCATGTTTTAATGAGCTAAACCATGTCCATACTCCACATTAGTGTTAATGAAGCAAGAGGTGTATATATGGGTATGGGTACATGTCAGTTAACAGACTGTGTTCAGTATAGTAGAAAATAGATGATACTCAGCTTACTGTATGAACCTGTGTGATATTTCGGTGATATTTTCCATTTTGTTGAAGCCTATGGTACTGGCTTCCATTTTATACGTGTTATCCATTCTGCATGTTGCTGTGCAGTATGCACCAGCCTGCAAACAATGCATAAGTCAAAATAAATAGGGAAGATTTGACAGAGACAGTAGGGTGAAGGTTCCAAGTGTTACTTTGTAACAGGCCATAAACCATTACACATGAAACAGCATGCGTTTCCCACCAGTACCACTGACTAAGAGTGAACACTGTAAAAATTGAGCATTGCACACACACATTAAAAATAACTAAATTGGTTTGTATGATGCTAATTGATGCACACCTTTTGTATAGTATACAAAATTAACTTCCAAAAAGTGCATTCCCACTTTTTGTGTCAGCTGCAATCTCACAATAGCAGTAATGAAGTATGTATGCCCTGGATTAGAACCCTGGGTCATCTGCACTTCAGTCTAACACTCTACACATGTCCTAAAATGCATTTTACAGCTGCTATATAAGGAAACTTCATAATATTGAATTAATATATTCTTAGCGTTATTAAGCTATGATGTGCGATGAATGTGCTTGATTGTAAATATATAACGATTCGTATTAATTGTTTACAATACAGCTGCTCATTAACTGACTCTGTAGCTTGACGGGTTAATGCATTGCTGTGGAAGTCCAATGGTACTGGATTAAAAATAGGGTGCCAGCAAAACCTTTACAAGTGTGTGCTATAGTGTTAAATTTATTAACTTGTACTACTGTCACTTAACATTGCTTAGCAATGGTGCACATTGAGCACCACCGCACATTGATTCTTTAAAGAAAAGAAAAGGGGATGATAGGACAGTGGTAAAATGGGGAGCAAGCAGGGGGTAGAAAACAAAGTGAAAGGCAGGTAGGAATGTAGGGAAGAACCATAGCAGAACCAGTACAAAGGAGGAAAAGTGCCCAGACAGTAACCAATAAATCCCCAAAAGCACTCAGATGACCATTTCCACTGCAAACCACAATGTTTATTCACATAGACACAGCACCAGGAACCACAAAGTAAAATTTAACACTGACATACAACCAATACGTTTTTGTCGAGAAACTTCATCAGATAACTATGAATGTTACACTACTACCCTTATATAACCTTGCCAATAACCTAATTAGTGCAATTAAACCTTTTTTTTGATAGACCAAAAAGATGTAAAGTTAAACTACACATTCTGCTGACTTAAACTCACACTGAACATTCTAAAATCATTCTTATTTAAAATTCCTAAACAATATGACCACAATTTGCTAAAACACATATCAAAACAAATATTAAAACAATATTATATATTCAGTACAAATATTCCATACTAAAAAATCCATATAAATGTTAAAAAAATTAATACAGGTTAAAATGTATATAGAGTATGCTTCCCTCTAGTCTTCAAAAGAAATATTGCACCATAAAAACTAAACAGTTAACCCATAGTATGAAGGGCTCATAAGTATTAAAAATATTTTAAAAAATGATTTAAAATGTTTAAAATAAGACAATTATCATACCATGAGGTAAAAAGTCGTAAAGAAAGAATTAAAATAACACAGCAAACTACGATAATTATTCAAATGCCACTATATTATAATTTGGCTGATCTTAATTTTAATATTGGGCCCAGGGGGACCATGTCATTCAAACCTGGCCATCTATTTGTTTCCAGCACCAGTTGCCAGTATACCTCTCTATATTGTAACTTGGTCTCCCAAGGGCCACCCCTGATGTCGACCGGGAGTTCATCTAAAACAAAGAATAAAAATGTGGCAGATTCACATGTCTGAGTATGCATATAAAGTGCATTTCTCAAATTACACTTTCTAATGTCGTAGACATGTTCATAGGTTCATAGGTGTATACTAGGCTAATGGCCCTGGGGCCTTTACAAGCCTAGCCATAGGATTACCCTGGCATAGTGCCACACAACCTTAGTTCCTAGTGCCTTTGTCTAGTAGAGCCACTGGAGTTATCCCCGGGGTGAATTTTCTGGTTCTCATCCACTCATCAAGATTTCTCTTGAAGAGGGTCAGTGAGGTGCTCTGCTTGACATGTATGAGAAGTCTGTTCCATAGCATGGGCAGTCTCTGGGTTATGAACCTGTCCCTCCAACATATTCTGTTAATTGTAGTAATGAGATTGAGGTTTCTGGAGCATGAGGTGCAGAGGGATTGGGATCTAACATAGCTGGGTCAGATAAGGCTTTGTATGTCAAGCAGAGATTGCCCCTAAGTAGGAGAGATAATACAGAGAATAATTGGAGTTTTATAAGTCTCTCCATATAAGACAAGTGTTTAAGGCCTAGGATCCTCTTTTTTACTTTTGCGGCCTCTCCAGTTGTTGTAGGTGTCTAGTGAGGTACATGCCAAATGGACCATTGTACTCAATGATTGGCCTAATGAGGGAAGAGTAGAGGGAGACAATGACCTCTTTCTTACTGGATGCAAAACCCTTAGTAATGAGATGTGCCACATAGAAGGACTTTCTGACCACAGTGGCAATGTGGTGATCAAAAGAGAGGTTGCTATCAATCTGTGTTTCCAGTGCTCTTATAATGCTTTCTGCATTCAGTGGACCACCATCAATGTGATAATTCTGGGAACCAGGTTTTTCCCAAAGGGGATGGCAACACATTTTTTGGCATTGAGCTTAATGCCATGGTTCTGACACCAGTCATGGTCTCAGTGAGGCCATTCTGTAGGATGTCAATATCACTTGGGGAGTTAATAATAGCTCCCAACTTGCAATCATCTGCAAACTTGGTCAGCCAGAGTCCCTTCGTATTGGCCTGGACTTCAGAGAAATAGATACCAAACAGGAGAGGACCCAGGACCGAACCCTGTGGGACTCCACTCATGATTAGTCAGCAGTCTGACTTGGAGTCAGCTACTTTCACATTGTGGGTTCTATCTGTGAGCCAGTCTGCAACCAACCTAGTGATGCAGGGGTTGATGCCAAGCTTAGTGAGTTTTTCTATAATTCCTGAGTGGGGAATGGTATCAAAAGCATTGGCCAGATCAAGGTAGGCTGTATGATCCACCTTGCCTTCAGCCACAGCTCTGGTGACTGAGTCAAAGAAGTCAGCCAAGTTGAGCAGGCATGATATACCCCTCACAAAACCAAACTGTGTGGGACCCAGAGTTTAGAGAGTCACTATATCCTTGTTTATTAGGTACATGATGATGCATTCATAGCTTTGCATGTCAGACTTGCCATGCTAATGGGGTGATAGTTCCCAGGGTCTGTAGTCACTCCTCCTTTGTGGAAAGGGATGACTGTAGCAGTGTACCATTCAGTAGGGATAAAGCCTGAGGTGAAGCTGTGATTGAACAGGGCACACAGAAGAGGTGCCAGTTCACTCTGTAGTTCATGTAGAACACAACCAGGGATATTGTCAGGTCCCATAGAAGCTGTATTCTTGGCTTTGGACAGTGCTGTTTTAACCTGTGCAGCAGTAATATTTGGTGCCTGGCAATCTACTGGTATTGTGATTGGTTCTTTGGGGGGAAGAGGGGTAAAGTTGGTACTGAATCTGTCGGCCAGTATACCGGCAATATCTGTTGGCTTGGTATAGGAGGTACCATTATACAGTAGCTCAGAGCAAATCTCGGTATTGCCGTGGAGATTCTTTACATAACTATAGAAGGCCTTGTGGTTGTTTTTACTATCTGCTGCAATTCTGTTTTCATAGCTAGCTTTAGAGGATTTGATGACGGATCTCAACTTTTTGTTGAGGTTGATAAGGGAGTTTTTTCCAGTCTTGGGACTTCAACTTATGCCACATCAGTTTCCTTCTTCTTTTATAGAGTTTGTTTATGGCAGGGAACCACCAGATTTGCTTTCTTTTTTTGGAGGAGAGCGACTTGGTTCTATTGGGGATGGCGAGATCCATGCATTTATGTACGTGTTCGTACAGTGCATTGGTGTATAATTCTACGGTCAAGCAACTATTATCCATTTGCATGGGTGCGTGAAGTTAGCCACCTCTCTTTTATGGAGAAGTTTTTCATGGTGGTTACCTTTGCGGGGGGGTGGGGGGGCGGATTTGCAAGGTGATTATTTTGTGGTCAGATCTAACCAGAGAGGAGCTGACTATTGCTGTAGAGCAACGGTCTCCAATGTTAGTAATGTGGTCAGATCTAACCAGGGCGGAGCTGACTATTGCTGTAGAGCAACGGTTGCCAATGTTAGTAATGACCAGGTCAAGGATGTTGCTAACTCTAGTGGGGGTAAGAACGAGCTGGTCCAGGGCATTGGAATTAATGAACGCCAGGAAACATTGGGCAAGTGTATTGGTACAGGAGTAGTTAATGGAGGGGTAGTTGAAGTCGCCTAATAAGAGAGTGTTAGGTTGGACCCTAATATTCTCCAGGGTGCTTAGTAATGTGGAGTGTGAGTCTTGGGACATGGTAGGGGATCTATGGCATGCTACAACCTGAGTCACTGTCGTACCCAATGTTAGCTGCACCTAAAGTATCTCTGATGCATTATGTTGTGCTACTAGTCTGGAGGTGTGCGCATCCTTTATGAATATGGAAACACCACTGCCTTTGGAGCTTCGTTCCAAGTTCTGGGGACGAAAGGTGTGGAATGAGTTATAGCCTGGTAGTACAGGGGTGCTTTCTGCTGCCTTGAACCAGGTCTCCGTTACAGCACAAATGCCGATGTTCTCCATTTTAAGGAGTGCTTCGAGTGAGTGCATGTTGAGATTTAGACTTCTAGCATTGAGCAGCATGACCCTCAGATTGCATTTGTTTGTAGCTGTTACAGTGGTAATTTGGTCTTTGGAACACTGCCTAAAAAAGGCACTATAGGGGTGCAAGAGCCTTGGCCAGTATCTGGAAGCCCAGGGGTGACAGATGCAGGCCATCTCTGGAAAAGCATCGAGGTCTGTCAGTCATGTCATCCCAGGCAGACAGATACTAGATCCCCTTAGAATGACACCAGAAACTTAGCCAATTGTTGAAATCAGTCATTTTCTGGTTGTACTGTAGTATCATTCTAGGTGATGGTAGGATGCTGCTCAGGTCTAGGGTCATACCTGCCTGCGCTACATAATCAGAGATCTCCTCCATGTCTCTTTTTATGTAGTCCAGGGTCATTCACACCCACATGTACAATGACAGAGTCATATTTGTACCTGTAGTTTTGGGACCTGAGCGTGTGCATTATGTGGTGAATCTTGGCACCTGATAGGCAGCTGACTGTTACTTTCTCCTTATTCAACCTAGTGAGTGGGCCATCAGTGTACCTCACCATCGAGTCACCTATGACTAGTGTGTTGGGCATGCTGTTTTGCCTTAGGGGCTTTGGGTGAATGGCACACTGTTTAGGAGAGTTATGTGTCTCATGATTAGTGTTGTGTTGTGGTGGTCAAGTGCATTTCTGCCTTGGAGGTCTCTGCTGCTTGGGTAAATTTTTATTGAGACCCTCCACAAAGGTGGGTGTATTGTTTGTGTTTTTATGTGAAGGCAGTGCTGATGTGTGTTCTGGATGACTATGTGTTCCATGTGGTGTGGTGCAAGTGTTGACCTTCTCCTCTTGACCAGCTATTCCAGTCTTGGCTGGAGAGTGCGTGACTTCCAATTTGGATATATAAGTGCATCTCTCGCAAGTCTGAGTGTTGGAAGGTAAGAGGAGAGGGTTGTCGGTGTACATGAGTAAGTAGCTACATTGCCTCAGGATGTGCAAGATCACCAGGTTAATAGGAGAAAGCACTGGGAACTGACCTTTAGACATGCCTGGAGGGGTAGGATTGATAATAAGTACTGGATCTGTTTCCTTGTAGAATGTTTAGTTCTGGTAGCACTTTTGTGTGCTACAATAATTGCTACAAGAAGTCTGATAATGTGCTAGACTAATAAGCTAGTATAAGTGCAGGAGAGGAGAGAACTAGTAGATCTAACAGAAAAAATTGAAGAGGAGCCTCTGGCATCATTCAGAAGCTTACATAGGGCCCTGGATACAGCAAGTCTGCTTCTGGACTAGACTAGTTACAGGAAAGGGGGAAACAAGCACAAACGCAAGCCTTTAAGCCAGAAAGTTGAAAGAGATGGAAATAACTGCCCAAAAGGCCAATAAACCACAATATCTGGGCCAGAAACCACTCCTCTTGAGGTAGATAGGAGCTTACAAACAGTCCTGGATACAGCAAATCTGTATCTGAAATAGACTAGTTACAGGAAAGGGGGAAACAAGTGCAAATGCAGGCCTTTAAATCAGGAAGTTGAAAGCCAATAACTACAATCTCTGGGCCAGAAACCACTCCTTATGTGGTAGATAGGTAACCTGGTGCTTACCGCTCCCACTGTTAAGCTAGAAGGCTTCCCTCCAACACAGAAAGGCTTGGGGGTCTCAGGAGCTTACAAGCAGTCTTGGATACAGCAAATCTGTATCTGGACTAGACTAGTTACAGGAAAGTGGGGAAACAAGTGCAAATGCTGGCTTTTAAATCAGAAAGTTGAGAGAGATGGAAAAAACACCCAAACGGCCAATAACTATAATTTCTGGGCCAGAAATCACTCCATATGTGGTAGATAGGTTACCTAGTGTTTACCACTCCCACTGATAAGCTAGCAGGCTTCCCTGCAACACAGAAAGGCTTGGGGGGGTTCAGGAGCTTACAAACAGTCCTGGATATAGCAAATCTGTATCTGGACTAGACTAGTTACAAAAAAGGGGAAAAACAAGTACAAATGTGGGCTTTTAAATCAGAAAGCTGAGAGAGATGGAGAAACTGCCCAAATGGCCAATAACTACAATTTCTGGGCCAGAAACCACTCCTTATGTGGTAGATAGGTTACATAGTGCTTGCCACTCCCACTAAGTTACCAGGCTTCCCTCCAACACAGACAGGCTTGGGGGGCTCAGGAGCTGACAAGCAGTCCTGGATACAACAAATCTGTATCTGGACTAGACTAGTTACAGGAAAAGGGGAAACAAGCTTAGATTTTTTATTGTAAAGTGGAAAAGGAGAAAGCTGGAACATAAGATGATTCAAGGTTAAGAATCTAAGTGGGTTGGCCTTCTCAAATGTTCTCTCACTATTAGGTAGAATGAACTAATGACACTAAACTGAGAGGAGTGTCCCAGATCAAATATACAGTATGGGCAGGCAATTGCAAAGCCACCATGTATAAGAACAAAACAACAATCGGGAATGGGGTGGGAACTATTACAACTACTTGCTGTAGTCACTAAATGAAAGTTTAAAACAGATGAAGAAGCAAGGATATATCCTTTTCTTCAAACATCTTTCCGTCTTGCCTATGTAGAAAGCCTCACATTTCACACACACTACAATATATACAAGCCCTTTAGTATCACAGTTATAATAAGATTTAGATATTATATACTTATTCCTACTACTAATATATATCTCAGAAGTGTTGGATATAAAGGGACATTGTTGGCAAGCTCCACATTTATAAGTCCCTACTTTCTTTTTTTCTGTATTAGTAAATTTTTTTCCAAAACGTCCTAAATACATTTACCCTTCCTAAAAATGAACTTTAAGGGCATGTCAAACTTAAGACTCAAGTCCGAAAATGTAGAAAATCTGTCCCATTCTTTTTATCAGAGTCCATAATAATATTAGAATCCCCATTATAGTCCAAAATGAAAGCATTTTCATATCCAACATCCAATGTATTATTAACTTCGTCTTCCACCGGTACCATGTCACCCATACCTAAAATAGGCACATCTACCCTTTCTGTGTTGAAAGACTTCATCCTGTATTTCCTTTATAAGTGTCTCAGGGTACCCTCTTTCTAAAAACATAGATTTTAACAAAGTACTCTCATTAATAAAATCATACTCCTCGGACATCATCATACTTCCCTGAATGCATTGGCCCTTTACAATACTTTTCTTTTGGGAAAATGGATGGGGGCTTTGAAAATGTAAAAATGAGTTACAATATGTCTTTCCTATGGACCTTAGATACAAACTTATTATCGTCCTTGAACTTTCATATCCAATTTTATAAGTGAATTTCAGAAAGTCAGTACTATTCAATATGTAGTCAAAAAGTTCTATGAATCTTTCTTCACTTTCTACCCAAAAAGACAAATATCATTCAAGAAACATTTGTAAAGCACCCAAGAACCATGCCAACCCATTTCTTCAACACTAACAACTGGGCACATGTACACATTTTTAGCTGTATTTGGGCTGTCACCTCTAGAGGGAGGGATGATAACAACATAATTGTGTTGTGAAATCAATTGGACCAAATTAGTTGTGTCAAGGAGACACATCTGCTAAATGGAGAGCTATGTATGGGATGATACTTTTTAGGGACAGGTGCACTTTTTATTTTTTTCTTAAAAGAGAGAGTGGAATGTTAGGGGATGGTTATAGGCAACTCTGGGGCAGGTGAGTTGGGAAGTTGAGGAAGCATTTGCAGACAGAAAAGACATACAAGACAAGGACAGGGTCAGTGAAGGACACAAGATGGGGTGACCACCTTGGTTGGGGTGGGGGTTTGGGAATTGAGGTGCCATGGACATCAGCATGATAACAGTGTGACTCAAGTCAGCACTGTTTCACCACTACACCATTGGCTGCAGTGGCCGATGTCTTAGCCTATGGCCAGTCTGCCATACAAAGATGGACAGCATGTTCTCCATCTGGCATAGGCGAGTGCTGATGGCCTGGTGCACAGTCCTATACACTGCATCTGGCAACTCCACACAGCTGATGTACACAACCCCCCTGCCTCTGCTCCCAGAGGGGACCACATGCCTGGCTCCTAGGGCAGATTTACCTGAGGCTCCAGGTAGGGCAGGGGTAGCGGGGGGGGGGTGGCACCAGATGGAAGCCCAGAAGTGCTGGGCTTTGGTGCTACAGCCAGTGGAGCAAGCATAGCCAGATCACCAGCAACCGGCCTACCCTGCTGTGTTGTAGTAATAACATAAAGAAAAAACAAAAACAAAAATGAAATAAAACATGAAACAAAAGTAATCAAAGAATTTACAAAAAGAAAGAAGATAAACATTATAAAAAAGGATATATTATATTGATATAAACAGAATGATACATAATGAAAATTTAATATAAAAGATAAAATTATACATAAAACATAAGAAATAAAAATGATATAATATGGTGAAATATTATTAAAGAAATAATATAATAATAATAATAATAATAATAAGAAGAATGAAATCATAATACAAATATGTAATCCAGAAATGACAAAAAGAACATATGGAGTGGGGGTGAGAGAAAAAAGGAGAAGATTAGCAACTTCACACTTTGTACAACCAGCTTTCAAAAATAATTTTGTCTTCTGCTACAGTCTACTTTAAACAATAACAACTGCTAATAAATCCCTTTATTACTTGGACTACATGTACAGTGCTTACACTTGACAGCAGGCCATTGCAACCACAGGTCTGGAGGTCTGCACTGCATATGCTATATTGATGATTACATGACAGTACTATATTTCTATTGATGAAAAGCTAACACAGTATTGTAATCATATTTTTTTATATTTGTGTAGTGTGGTATTTCAAGCCATAAGCAGTGTCCACTGTAATACTATACTTTTCCATTGGAATACAACATAATGCAAACTGTCTTTCATTTTACACTTTGCACTTTATAGATTCATGGTCACTGTTATCTGGGAATGCACAACTGTTGCTGTGTGTGTCAGACCACACCTCTCCACTTTTCGAGCATGATAGCTTGACATATAACATATTGGGTATACAAGGACCCATGGGTTCCTATTACCTTATAGAAATTATAAAACTTCGAACACCACAAGATTGAACTTGTGTGTTTGAAGTTTTAGAATTTTGAATACACAAAAAACAAAAAACAAAAACAAAAAAACAACGGACAGAAAGTAACTGTCGTAAGCACCCCCCCACTCTTTAAATATACCAACTCCAAGATCGCACTACAGTGGGAAAAGGAATATTTCCCTTTACTGCACTGTAGTGCGATCTCGGAGTTGGTATATTTAAGGAGCGGGGGGTGTGGGGGGTGCAGGGGGGCTTGCCCCCCTGCTTACAACAGTTATACACACGATTATGTTCTTTGTTTTTTTTAAATTCGAATTGCTGAAACTTCGAACATTTCTGTTCGATGTTTTCAGGTTCAAAGTTTCAGCAATTCGATAAGGTAATAGGAACCCGGACCTATAATTCGGTATACATTTCAAATTTTGCTATTACACACATGGATAGGTGCATAAGATTTGATTTAACATAACAGTTTGACACTAATTTAATTATTGACTTCAATATAAAGTACTTGCCAGACAACCATAAATCCTACAATGACCAGAGCAAAGCAGTGATTCTTAAATCTGGGGTTTCAGCAGATAGAAGTAGTATTAAAAGCTACTGTGCAGATATGTATTTCCAAATTCATAACAAAGTCTGATATAGCACTAATCCATCTATTACTGTTAAGGCTGCAATAAGAGTGCTTTATATAATTATTCTTACTTACCACATGCTTGTCTCATCCTCTCCAGTCACCTAGTGTGAGACTCACATTTGAGGCCCTCTCTTTTGCAGCTGTGGAAAAAGGGAAAATAAAAAGCATTATGAATACCATAACCAGCTTAAGTATTTTCTGGTAATACATGCAAATCATACTTACACTTCACCGGGGTGTTCCCCTCCTTGTAATCCCTGATGCATTGATCAAGGGTATCCCTCTTTCTCCTATAGAGGTCATCATAGTGGTGACAACACTGTTCATCGGTGAGGGAGATACCAGTCACACTGGTATGTGCCCTTGCCAAACTATCCCAGGATTCCACTTTGTATTGGGTGCCAGTATAGTCTTCTTGCAACAGGTGTGGGGCCACGATCCCTAACCAGGGATCCAATAAAAACCTTGGACTCTTGGATGCTGCACTGTGCCCCACAGTGCACACCTTCACCTGCAGCAGACATTTTTGCACAAGTCAAATCTCAATGTATAAAGTGCAGTTCCCAGTAATTCCCCTTTAAATACCATGTTTTCCCACCAATTGCCCTTACTGAGAGTATGCACTGTCTGAATTTTAATACATCTGAAAATGATGCATGCCACTTACTGTTGTGCATACCAGCATTTGTGAAATGCTAAGTGGCACACACCTTTTTCAAATATATTGGCAAAAACAATCAACGAATAAGCTGCAGTGTTATACCATGGTAAGAAAAGTTTGGATTCCATGGACATCTGCATGCTAGTCCAAACCTTAACCCATGTCACCACAAGGGTAATGATATGATCAAAGCGGTTTTAGTAGTCATTGTTACCTTCATGCTATGAGTATAGTGCAGCTATGGTTACTAGGTTTGTGCAATGCACAGCATTGTGCAGTGATACTAATTGAAAACTTCCTGTTTCTATATTTAGATTTCATGGTTATGTCTGATACATGGGTGGTCTCTGCACAAATTTCATAAACATCGGCAAGTGCTGTGGCGCATTGCTCAAACATGGGGTAAAACTAAAAGAAAAATTAAGTAAATGTAGAAAAGATGGTTTAAGATATATGGGTTTCAGATAGTCATTTGGGATGGACGGATTTTCATATAGGACTTAAGATTCTTCTGCAGGAGCATGATGGGTTGGATAGCTGGTGCTTACATGGATTCATTATCTATGTTCTTCTATGAGGTTTCATGGCCAATGCAGCTGGGATGCACTGCAAAACCTCATTTACATGTGATGCACTTTATGAATATGCATTGCATTCTACGAAACACACTTTGCAGTCGTGAACACGGATAAAGTCTGTGTAGGCTCTACATGGAGCCTAAAAGGAGTTTATTGAGTCCAGGGGTTTGTCTTACCCTCACTACTGCTCCCCTAACTAACCTATATCCTTAATCCTCTCCTACTAATGCCCCCTCCTTACCCACCTCATCTCATTGCCTGTCTACTGTTACCTCTAACTCTCCATTATCTGAACCTTTCTAGTTATATTTTTTTGAATATTTCTGCTTATATCATTCTACTTCATCCTCTATTTTCTGTTCCTGCTCTAGTAACATCCTTTATGTCAATATACATATACTGAACCTATGTGGATTATTATTGTTTTTGTAACACCAACTATTACATTAACATACCTTTGACTTATGTATGATAATATACCTTCTAAAGTATATGATAAATGTATTTACTATTTATGTTTCAATATCACGTGTAAAGTCATACTTAAAATGTCTAATTTTGTGCATTGTAAAACTGTATTTTATGTGGAGCTTTTCTCCCTGGGCATCCACTGAAAATGCAACTAATGCAAAGATGGACTTTTCCAGTAAACAAAATACACTCAGTAAATAAATAAATAAACAGTCTGTTTCAGATCACAGTTCCATTTACTTAGGAAGTAATAATACCAAGTATGAGAATCCAAAATAAAGATGTCAGTGTGACATTTATATTTACTCTTACTTATGTTTCCGACATATGTGCTATGCTACACCATGTCTAAAACATATGGATTCTTTACAGAAGAGTGAACAAATAGCCAAGATAACTATATCTATATCTATATCTGTATCTATCTATCTATGTATAGATAGATAGATATGTGTGTGTGTGTGTGTGTGTGTGTGTGTGTGTGTGTGTGTGTGTGTGTGTGTGTGTGTGTGTCTCTGTGTGCAATGAAAATTGCTATGTGTGAGTTTAGGTCCTGCCTTCCTTCTACCTTTTTACAACAAGTCAGTCAGAGTGTCATATTTCCTGGTGCTAAACTGATAAATGAAGTTACCCTCAGGCATTAACAAGTCTCTTCATCTTCAGACTAGAAATAGGAGGGAAATCATACAGCTGGATAAGATACTACACACAGGAGCGGCCTTAGGTCAACTGGTGCCCTAGGCAAAACAGCTCCATGGCGCCCCCCACAACACTACCCAGTGCCCCCATCCTGGTTTACCTACATCAAATAAATACTGGAAAAGTGCCCCTGCTAGAGCGGTGCCCTAGGCGGCCGCCTAGTTGGCCTATGCCTAAGGCCGGCTATGACTACACAATCAAAGAGCTGTGAGTTTTGAGCCTGAATAATTTTATAACATCAATGGGTGTGGTATAACAAAAATGGCCTCCATGTGTAGATATTTTCTCTTGGAAAAAAATAAAACCTTCAGATGTGACATAGGAAATAATATAAGAGTGAGTGGGGGGAGGGGGTGGATTACTAAATAAGCTATTGTGAAATTTCATTCAGCTCTCAAAGAAGTTGAATAGAGTAGAAGTGGCACAGATGGGGAAGAAACAGATTTTACATGACTTTACAATGCTTGCTTTTTAATATGCAGAATTATGGGGTCATTCTGAAGTGAAGAAAATACATTTTACAGTAATGAAATATTGTATTTAGGGTGTAGCTGTCCTTTAAATCACTGGAGAACTAATGTGGTTTTGTGATGATGATGATGTTTTAATATACTTTAATTTAACTCTTAACAAGCAGAACTAGCTAATTTATACATTTCTGTCCTATATACTGTAACTCTAAAAACAACTTAAGTGTTTGACACTAGGAGTATTATTGAATTTTCTGTTTGTTGCAAAGTTCAATAAACTATGGCAAATGACCAAGATTAAGTTACATTTATGAATTTAATTAAACATTGAGGAATATGACTAGACATGAAAGAACATTCCTTGGGATTCATTAACAATCGTGTAAGTGTCACACTAAGCCGACACTATGCAAGCATGTTAGTGCAATATGCGGCAGTACTAATTGAATATGTATACTGCACAACATGCCTACACATTCGCAATCACCTTTTTGTAGCCAACAATAGTGTTCTCAGCCATGGAAAGATGCTTGCAAGCAAGAGCACAAAATGTAAACAAAATGGCTTGCTTATAGGCAAAGGTAAGATATGAACATGTGCTATAGAGCAGAAATACTACGGGGAAGTACACTGAAAGATTGCTGAAAGAGGGGAAGTGAAATGGGGGATATTGTACACAAATAATAATTGTTCCATACTGCATAATTAATTAATATGGAAGGGGAAATGGGTAAAATGTGTTCATGTAATACAGGCAAATGTGCTAAAGTGTAAAAGGAACATTTCTAACATAAATCCTGCAGTACAGATCTAATGACAATGTCAGTGACAATACTGGAGTTATGCACATAAATAAAAAAATGGACATTCTAACAAAGGATGTGATAGGGGAATAAAGCTGCAGTGTAACAAAGGGGAGTTAAAATGTGATATATATGTTAATAAAATGCTGAGGTGAGATAGTTCTCAAGGACACAAGATACATTATGGTATGAATGCATAGACTGTAGTTATTGCATATAAGATGTATACACAGGGAATTTATGTATACAAGCCAGCACCCCTGCTGTATTCTCTACCTCAGCATGTATACTCAAAAAACAAATAGACCGTACAGCTCTAGTTTCAGGTGCATCAAAAATAGACATGTTTTTTGCCAAGAAATGTCAGTGGCACCCGTAAGAAAGGGGTTTATCACCTATAAACATGTAAAAGACAAGCAAGTGTTCTATGGTCATGGAAATGCTAAATGGTAATCTAATAACATACAGCATATATAAGTAACATATAAGTGACAAATGACAGCATAAATCAGATGACATGCCATGATTTCAAGCTTTCAATTGCTGATTAGCAAACATTTCAGACATTGTTATACTGGGCATGCTCATATGCAATTACAAGGGAAAGTAACATAACATCAATTCAATGGCACCAACACATAAGAAAATGTTATAACAGAGAGCCAATCACAGTTTCTGATCATCTTGCAGCATGTCATACAGTAAGAAATGTAGATGGAAGCCCTCATCTGCCATTAAGTTGTATAGTGTGATGAAAACAATTGCAGTATTAAACAAATGTCTGGATGAAGACATGCAATATAGAGCATAAATATGTCATACCTGTGAGCAATAAATGAAATAATAAATATTTGCATCATGTCATTTTTGATTACATGCCAGGGTAGATATCAGATATGCAGACAGATGCATATCAATCATGGATGCCGCAGAAATACACATATCAGTTATGTCATGAAGAATACACTTGAAGGGGTTACAGCACATTCATATTTAGGGATATGGATGCCCTACCTTCTAGGAAAAGGCCTGAAAAAGGTGGGCCTCTGAGTGTATTATAACTATTGTCTATGTAAGCCACTGCTGCCTGACAGACAGATGTTACCAGCATACCTTTCAACCTCTTAAAGCAAGAAATCTGGACAAAGTCTAAAATAATCAGGGAACAAAGGCCAAAAAATAGGGACATATTTTAAATATTGCTCTTATAAACTTAAAAAGTTCTAGAATAACATGATTTGTGACAGTATGCATTTTTATGAAGGATATGAAGTCTAAAACTCAAATGTATGTCATTATTTGGTGACTATGATCATTAGTGATTTGCCAGAAAACTACAAATTTTATGAGTAACTGACCAAAAATGCGAGTCAAAAATGTGGACATTCTGTAAAAATGGAGGCTGTCACAAATAAATGAAATCAATGTTGCTGTTGTTGTTGTTGGTCTTTTCGGCTTTTTCCTGGTTAGGGGTCGCCACAGCGGAGCTCGGTCTGCTAATGATTGGCAGTAGATTTTTATGGTGCCGAGTTGCCAGGCCAATGCCCAACCTTCAGCGAAGGCACGCCCATTCACGCATGTCTTTTGAATGGCACTCTACCGCGGGGGAGGACATGGAGGCTCCACACAGAAGGCACTCCAGCCGAGAATCGAACAGGAGAACCTCTTGCTGTGAGGCAACAATGCTACCGCTGCACCACCGTGGCAACTGCAATTAAATGCTGGTAGCTGGCCAGGGCTTAATAATTTTATTTCTGTTTCATGTTTATTAAAACTGAAGGCTTTGGAGAGGAAGTTTGTTTCAACTTAACATGTATTTTTTACTCTTTTAAAAAAGTGGTTTTACCACTTTAATTTTTTTTTTGCTTTGCTTGGAGCTTGGCAATCATGTGATCATGTGATCTGTGTTTGCATGCAGCTGAGCAGAAAGCAAATGGAAAAGGCAGTAGAAAAAACAAAAAAACAAAAAAAGGCATAAAAAGCTAAAAAGAAAAATTAATTAAAGCATAGGGTATACCTATTAATGACCAGAGTAAGAGGTGCATTACAGTGACACATTCATCCTTCTTACATCTCCATGACATATCAGAACTTTAATTTCTGGCACACATTATCAGGACTGTAGGTACAATGAAATAATGCTAAAGGGGACAGACAGTAGCTCACATGTTTTAGAATACCAGGAATAATTGATTTTCAAACAGCAACACAATGATATCACAAAATGTGGGTAAATATGTATTTAGATCCCCATTTTTAAAATTCCCACTTCATTGTATTAGAACTCTGTATCAGCTGTTTTGTTTCTCTAAAGTCACTGCACTTACACCTTATGCCACAGGGAAAGTTACTTAATATGTTCATTTTCTTCACTGAGTACTATCCAGAGTACTGATGAGCATGCAATGCAGCCAGGATGGTTTGAGCTACATAAGGAAGCCTAAATTAAATTTTACACTTTTTTATATAGTGAACTGTAGTTTAATACTAGGCTTGCTGTCAGTCTGCTAGACTGAGCTATGCCAAATGGAGCACAAATGAGGAAAAGAGAGAGAAAAAGAGAAAAAAGAAGGCATTGAAAAAGAGGTAATGTTATTATTAAAGTAGTTAAAATCCACACTTCTGATATTTCCTCAACTTAGTGGCATTTCTACATGAACATGTGCTAATTAAATTTCACTATGTTCACACAAACACACCCATGTATGGATTAGAACCAAAGGATACCAAAGCATTCCCAAGACACAATTTTGATTTTTATTACTGAATGCCACACACACATTATACTATGAAGACAAAAACAAGGTTACAAATACTCAATATGTGACTTACTATCAATTTACATTACAGAAGCAAAATACAAAATTCCTCATATTTGTCCTGTGTAATTTGAAATTATAGGTGTAGATGGCTGTGATACTGGCAGTAGGGCAGATAATCTTTCATCACACAATATGAAAGAAACATTTGCATGCTGCACCTCTTTGCTTCTTCTTATTTTGTGGACATCATTCAAAGGCCATTGCTTCTCTAACAAGACTTCTATGTGTTTTGCTTTACAGTTAATGTATGTTTCAATGAGAATCTGATTCCTTGGATATGCTGACATAATTGTATTCAGAGGCAGAAAATGTTTTCATAAACAATTTATATCAATGTTAACAATGTTCCTTACCTGAATCAGTCAATGGTAGTCACATTTCTTCTCAGTACCTTGTCCCTGACACACTCTGAGTGATACTGCAACCAAAGTAATCATTCACGCTTGCATGTGCATGCAGTCATGTAGGTCCTTACACTATGCTTACATTCCCTGTCCTTAGTACAGATTTCAGAATTCATGGATGCTAATGAGTACATACCTCATTTGCATATTCACCATGCTCACAGTGCTGGATTTGCACTATATCAAGGTAATCATGTATGAAAGGAAATGTGTATCATAGTGGGGGTGAGTTTTTATGCAGAGTGCTAAGTGCTGCTATGTGCTTACAAAATTCTGTATTTCAAACTTAGTGATGGATTGTATTTCACAATACACTCATAGCTAAGTGTATGCATTGTTTGTCCCTTGCTGGTGGCATAGGCATCTATACCCATTATTTATTGCATTACAAAAGTTTGTGAAAAATGTAACATGACATTATGGAAAATTGTCTATGCCCATCTGGCAAATTATTGTTGAAGAATATTGTATCACTTTCTATCAAGGCCAGGAGTCTGATGTTTGTAGCCCACAAATGTGTTAAGCCTCTGATAGATAACTGATTATCATCCACACAAGTGGATATTCAAGAACACTTTTACCCATTTATACTGGAAAAGTGTTTATTGCTTTGATTAATGCTTCAATGTACTACTCAGTCACGCAGTTGTCCTCCTAACATAACTTGTATACTTTATTTTCTTATCCTTTTTCTTCAGCTTTCCATATGAATATGAAGTTTTAATTTTTTTACCTATTTTGATGTTAATGTTGGTTCTGACATGGAAGATAACACAAGTTAGTATCAATAATTCACACTCACTTCTTTGATCTTAGGGTTGCCCTCATGAATTCTCCCCGGCTCTTTATACTGTCATTAGCATATTCTACCATTTATCTGTGTTTGGCAGTCTTCACATTGTGTAGAGCTATTTAATGAATATCAAATACTGCGCTAATTTGTTGGCAGTGCTGCATGCCACCAACATAATAGCTACACTTTGTATAGCTAATAATGAATCAAGCCCATGATCTGTTTGAAACACACATGTGATTGTTACTTAAACCCATAATGCACAGACATCCTGATGTTAATTTTATCATATAAAAAACAAACATGTCTTTCCATAAAATGTCATATCTGTCATGAGCTCCTCTGGGGGTGTGGATCTTCTCTTCTATCATAAACATGGCTGCTGACATTTTGCTGAAGAAAATAATCAAGTCCTTTAAAATAAAAACACTGTAAATAATTGAATGCATTACTTGTACTTTATTTTCTGTGGTGTTAAAAATATTATAGTAGTTTTCTCGTTAGCAGTACAGAATATTCTTAATTATTAAAAAAAGAGTTTCTGCTAGCTATAGCACTTATGAAAATTGATCTGAGATTTCATAGCTCTTTGTTAATGTTTTGTATAGAATGGTTGGGGATCAGTATTCTGGCAGTTGAACTAACAGAAGTCCTGCTATTCAGTTGAAACATTATATGCTAAATATTCTACTAGTTAAAAAAGGAAGACCAGATGGAAAAGTTCTTTCTCGCTTTATGCATATATACTCAGCACTGAAACTTTGTCAAAATTAGCAGGTTTCAGAAAGTAGAGACTTATATGTATTATGTGTGTACATGGTAAACATAGCTGGTATTTGGCAAAATAACAGAGTGGAGAAATTGGACAGCATTGTGGCTCATTAATTAAGGTTCATTCATCACAACATCTGAGCCTAAGCTTCATTAATGACCTCCAGTTGCTCTTTGCATGGAGTCTGCAAGTTTTATCAGCTACTTCCTTTCTCCCAGAAACATGATGCTTGGCTAGCTATTCTATAATTTCCCATATATATTTCATTTACCATTTGAATTTAGTGTATGCATTGTCTGAGTAGGATCTCTAATTAAGAAAAATAAAAACTAAAAAAAAAAATAGTAAATTGCCAAAACAGCTCAGTTCACTGAGCTACCAGGGATAGCAGCATGGAATAGAAAAGGGCAGGGGTCAATTGGTTGACAAGGTATATGTATGCATTTATTTCTGATAGCCTCTTTATCCTATTCAGTACTATACTGGAGCTGCAGTCTATCCAGTCAACAAATGAGGAGCACAGAAACAATCTTTCTTAAGAAAAGTGTACTGTGTTGTGTGACCCCTGGTGCATAGAAAGCTTTAGCACCATTTGTTAAACATCTGTTTGTTTGTTCTGATTTCTTGCCAAGGAGTGTATCATATAACTGATTTGTTTGCAATTAAAATCATTCTCTAGAGTCTCCTTGCTCCTTTATCTGTTTAAAACTTTCATTTAGTAGCTCACTGCTGTTTTTCTGCTGTGATAAACATTTCTGTAGTGTTTTCTGCCTTCTGCCTAAAATAGTGTAGCTAGTAGCTGTAATAGTTTTTCACCCTCCCTCCCTTTCTATTGGTGTCTTGTTGTTATACTTGGTGGCTTTGCAGATGCCCACTCCTACTGTAAATCTGATCTGGGACACTCCTCCCAGCCTAGTGTCATTAGCTCATTCTACCTAATACAGAGAGAACATTTGAGAAGGCCGACCCACTTAGGTTCTTAACCTTGAATTATCTTCTGTTCCTCCTTTCTCCCTTTCCATTTTTCTAAAAAAAAAAACTTTACTAGAGTCTCCTTGTGTTCTGACTGAGTGTGCTTTTCAATCTGGAAATATAGAGCTGATAAGTATATATTTTGGCACTTTTTAACTGTTCAGAGTTTAATAAAACAATAACTGAATTCAGAATACATTTTGAATAAATTGCATTTATTTAAACTGTATTTGCTTTAATATTGCTACACACTCAAGTGTGCTAGCTTGCAATGCACTTGAACTGATTTTAGTGCTGTTTTAGCTGCTTTTCTGTAAAAAAATCTATGCTTGTTTCCTGCCTTTCCTATAACTAGTCTAGTCCAGATACAGATTTGCTGCATCCAGGACTGTTTGTAAGCTTCTGAGTGGTGCCAAAAAGCCTGGTCTTCATTTTTCCCTTAGATCTGCTAGTTGTCTCCTCTCCTGCACTTTCAGATGGCTGCAGTGGTGCAGTGGTTAACGTTGTCGCCTCACAGCAAGAGGTTCTCCTGTTCGATTCTTGGCTGGAGCGCCTTCTGTGTGGAGTCTGCATGTCCTCCCCATGGTCAAGTGATGTATAAAGACATGCAGGTAGTTGCATGCATGAATGGGTGTGCCTTCTTTGAAGGTTGGGCATCAGGCTGGCAACTCGGCACTGTAAAAATCCACTGCCCATCATTAGCGGACCGGAGTTCCGCTGTGGCAACTCCTAACTGGGAAAAGCCGAATGACATTACTTATCAGTCTAGCACTTTGCCAGACTTCTTGTAGCAATTATTGTAGCACACAAAAGTGCTACCAGTACTAAATGTTCTACAAGGAAACAACTCCAGTATTTATTATTAATGCCCACCCCTTCAGGCATGTCTAAAGGTCAGTTCCCTGTGCTTTCTCCTATTAACCTGGGGAACTTGGGCATCCTGAGGCAATGTAGCAACTGCCTCATGTACACTGACAACCCTCTCTTCTTATCTCCCAACACTCAGGCTTGCGAGAGGTGCACTTATATATCTAAATTGGAAGCCATGCACTCTCCAGCCAAGACTGGAATAGCTGGTCAAGTGGAGAAGGTCAACACTTGCACCACACCACATGAAACACATAGCTCTCCAAAATACACACCAGCAATGCCTTCACATAAAAACACAAACCACACACCCGCCTTTGTGGAGGCTCTCAATAAAAATCTACCCAAACAGCAGAGACCTCCAAGGTAGAAATGCACTCGACCACCCCAACACAACACTAATCATGAAACACATAACTCTCCTAAACAGGGTGCCATGCAACCAAAGCCCCTAAGGCAAAACAGCATGCTCAACACACTAGTCATAGGTGACTCGATAGTGAGTCACACTGATGTCCCACTCACTAAGATGAATAAAGAGAAAGTAACAATCAGCTGCCTGTCAGGTGCCAGGATCTGCCACATAATGCATGCACTCAGGTCCCTCAACAACAGATACAAATATGATTCTGTCATTGTACATGTGGGTGTGAATGACCTGAGACGTACCTCTCTGGACTATGTGAAAAGAGACATGGAGGAGCGCTTGGATTATGTAGCCCATCCTAGCCCTAAGCAGCATCCTGCCATCACCCAGAATGATATTACAGTACAAGCAGAAAATGATTGATTTCAACAATTGGCTAAGTTTCTGGTGTCATTCTAAGGGGATCCAGGTATCTGTCTACCTGGGATGACATGACTGACAGACCTCGATGCTTTGCCAGAGATGGCCTGCATCTCTCACCCCTGGGCTTCTGGATACTGGCCAAGGGTCTTGCCACCCCTATAGTGCCTTTTATAGCCAGTGTTCCAAAGACCAAATTACCACTGTAAAAGCTACAAACAAATGCAATCTGAGGGTCATGCCGCTCAATGCTAGAAGTCGAAATCTCAAAATGCACTCGCTTGAAGCACTCCTTAAAATGGAGAACATCAACATTTGTGCTGTAACAGAGACCTGGTTCAAGGCAGCAGAAAGCACCCCTGCACTAGCAGGCTATAACTCATTTCACACCTTTCGGCCCCAGAACTTGGACCGAAGCTCCAAAGGCAGTAGTGTTTCCATATTCATAAAGAATGCACACAACTCCAGACTGGTAGCCCAATATAACGCATCAGTGATACTTCAGGTGCAGCTAACATTGGGTAAGACAGCGATTCAGGTCATAGCCTGCTGTAGGTCCCAAACCATGTCCCAAGACTCACACTCCACATTCCTAAGCACCTTGGAGAATATTAGGGTCCAACCTAACACTCTCATACTGGGTGACTTTAACTACCCCTCCAATAACTGGGAAAACTACTCATGTACCAATACACTCGCCCAATATTTCCTGGAATACATTAATTCCAATGCCCTGGACCAGCTAATTTTTACTCCCACTAGAGGTAGCAACATCTTTGACCTGGTCATTACTAACATGTGCGATCGTTGCTCTACACCAGTAGTCAATTCCTCCCTGGTTAGATCCAACCAAAAACTAATCACCTTAGAATCCACAACCCCCCTCCCCCTCCAGCAAAGGTAACCACCATGAAAAACTTCTCCAAAGCTAACTTTGGGCTCCTAAAAGCAGAGGTGGCTAACTTTATGGCATCCATGCAAATGGATAACAGTTACATGACCGCCAAATCATACACCAATGCACTATATGAACATGTACACAAATGCATGGATCTCACCATACCCAATAGAACCAAAACACTCTCCTCCAAAAAAAGGAAGCCAATCCGGTGGTCTCCTGCCATAAACAAACTCTACAACAGAAGGAGGAAACTGATGCGAAATAAGGTGAAGTCCCAAAACTGGAAAAACTCCCTTATCAGCCTCAACAAAAAGGTGAGATCCCTCATCAAATCCTCTAAAGCTAGTTATGAAAACAGAATTGCACCAGATAGTAAAGATAACTGCAAGGCCTTCTATAGTTATGTAAAGAATCTCCATGGCAATACCCAAATTTGCTCGGAGCTACTGCACAATGGTACATCTTATATCGAGCAAACAGATATTGCCAATATACTGGCGGACAGATTCAGTGCCAACTTTACCCCCCCCCCCCTCAAAGGACCAATCACAATACCAGTAGATTGCCAGGCACCCAGTATTACTGCTTCACAGGTTAAAACAACACTGTCCAAGGCTAAGAATACAGCTTCTATGGGACCTAACAATATCCCTGGCTGTGTTCTACATGAACTATAGAGTGAACTTGAACCTCACTTGTATGCTCTGTTCAATCACAGCCTCACCTCAGGCTTTGTCCCTACCGAAAGGCACACTGCTACAGTCATCCCTCTCCACAAAGGAGGAGCCACTACAGACCCTGAGAACTATCACCACATTAGCCTGACGAGTCTGATATGCAAAGCTATGGAACGCATCATCATGGACCTAATAAACAAGGATATAGGGAATCTCCAAACTCTGGATCTCACATAGTTTGGTTTTGTGAAGGGTAGATCATGCCTGCTCAACCTGGTTGACTTCTTTGAGTTAGTCACTAGAGCTGTGGATGAAGGCAAGGTGGTTCATACAGCCTACCTTGATCTGGCCAGGGCCTTTCATACCATTCCCCACTCAGGAATCATAGAAAAACTCACTAAGCTAGGCATCAACCCCTATATCACTATGTGGGTTGCAAACTGGCTCACAGCTAAAACCCACAGTGTGAAAATAGCTGACTCCAAGTCAGACTGCCAATCAGTCACGAGTGGAGTCCAACAAGGTTCAGTCCTGAGTCCTCTCATGTTTGGTATTTACTTTTCTAAAGTCCAGGCCAACATGAAGGGACTCTGGCTGACAATGTTCACAGACGATTGCAAGTTGAGAGCTATTATTAACTCCCCAAGTGATGTTGACATCCTACAGAAAGGCCTCACTGAGACCAATGATTGGTGTCAGAACCATAGCATTAAGCTCAATGCCAAAATATGTCGTCATCCACTTTGTTAAAATCTGGTTTCCATGAATTACCGCATCGATGGTAGTCCACTTAACACAGAAAGTATTATGAGAGATCTGGGAACACAGGTTGACAGCAACGTCTCTTTTGACCAACACATTGCCACTGTGGTCAGAAAATCCTTTTATGTGGCACATCTCATTACTAAGGGTTTTGCATCCAGGAAGAAAGAGGTCATTGTCTCCCCCTACTCTTCCCTCATTAGACCAATCATCGAGTACAATGCCCCATTTGGCATGTACGTCACTAGACACCTGCAACAACTGGAGAGCCCCAAAAGTACCTCTCTAAGAGGATCCTAGGCCTTAAACACTTGTCCTATATGTACAGACTCAAAAAACTCCAACTATTCTCTGTATCATATTGCCTACTTAGAGGTGATCTCTGCTTGACTTACAAAGCCATGTCTGACCCAGCTCTGTTAGAAATGCTACATCTAAAGAAATCCCAATCCCTCTGCACCATATGCTAAAGACCTCAACCTCATTACCACAATCAACAGAACATGCTAGAGGGAGAGGTTCAAACCCAGAGACTGCCTGTGCTATGGAATAGACTTCCCATACATGTCAACAGAGCACCTCACTGGCCCTCTTCAAGAGAATTCTTGATGAGTGGATGGGAAATAGAAAATTCACCTGGGATCACTCCAGTGGCTCTACTCAACAGAGGCACTAGGAACTAAGGTTGGGTGGCACGATGCCAGGGTAATCCTATGGGCTAGGCTTATAAAGGCTCAAGAGCCATTAGCCTAGTACACATCTATGAACCTGTGAATCTATGATAAGTGTCATGCAATGCATTTGACCAGTTTGGGATGTCAGTTATGTATTTATGCCATTGTACAGGCTGGGTATATTGCACTGTAGCTGTATGTCTTTATGAGTGATGCCTAATCTGGTATTTATGCTGACTACATTCCTTTTGAATAAGGCACTGAAGTTAAAATGGCATTTCTTCCTCCAGTAGTTGTTGTTGTTGTGTCTTTTGGCTTTTCCGGGTTAGGGGTCACCAGAGCGGAACTCCGGTCCGCTAATGATTGGTAGTTGATTTTTACATGCCGAGTTACCAGCCCTGATGCACAACCTTCAACGAAGGTACGCCCATTCATGCATATCTCCACGCAGAAGATGCTCTAGCTGAGAATCGAACCGGACAGCGTCTTATTGTGAGGTGACAACGCTACAGCAGCACCACCACCACAGGATATTTCTTCCTCCAGTAGCATTTTGTATATTGGTCTGCCACCTTGTGGTAGTACAGACCTGATGCACTTATTCGTACTTTATTGTCTACTGTTTTCTTAATCTTGAGCTCTTGTCAAACTTGCAGTTTTCTCACCATATATACAGCAGTCCCAAGATGGGATGTACCAGCATTTATGGATGAGATCACTTCCTTAGTGCTTACTAAAAATGAAACAACTGCTTAGTATTTGACAACTTTAAAAGCTGTTCTTATAATCTTTTTCTAACTCGTTAGATGCTTCTCCCATGATTTAAATGTGCATAGGATACGATTACTTAATTCTGGGTTGATTGGCAGCAGTGCACCTCATGAAAATCAGATTTACATAGGTTCTCTGTGTCAGCAAATTTTCTAAAGGATAATGCATGCATTGGCAGAAACAGATATTTCCTTCTAATATATCATCTGTATCAAACATTTACCTTGAAACAGTGAGTTTATTCTGTGCTGTTCACGTATCTAGAAATGTGTAAAAAAAATCTTTTTTTATTTATTCTTTTTTTTCTGTCCAGAGCCTTGTACCCATCAAACCCTGATATAATGTATCCATTTTTTTCTCCACTGGGAGACATTGACATTGTAGTCATCATTATCCAGTCAGCAATGAGGGATTTTCTGCTTCCTGGCTCTAACCTCACATTTATTGTTGACATGTGCACTTGCAGTTGTGATAGCCCATTGTACATACACCTGTGTGTATGTGTATGTTTATATGTATGTGTATGTGTATGCATGCTTCTGCACAAATGAGATGACATTGCCTGACAAATAGGCTCGGCAGAACTATTTTCACATCACCAGCCCTATACTGCATTCCACAGCCTGTCTCTCCATATGGTGCAGCACAGTGGAACAGACCATTTCCCTTCCCCCAGAAAGGTGAGCTGCCTCAGCTCTTTGAATCCCCCTTGACCAGTAACTAGTGCAACATTTGTGTTACCACTTGATCTTGGGTCATCTAGTTCATAGCAAAGTTTTACACCACTGTGCCACAAAGCTAGCAAGGGCTTGTTTATTATTACTCTTAGAAAGAAAATGAATATGTTCATAGGTTTAGGTTCATAGGTTAGTACTAGGCTATTATTTGGTTCTAAGATCAAATAATTATTGGACATTAGGTACTACTTCTGTCTTCCATGTCATACACATAGCATTGTAACGAAAATGTTTTTTCCCATATTATTTTGAAGTAGCAGAGTCAACTACCTTGAAATTGTCTTGCTGGGGACTAGTACTGAATTGTGCATTTCTCTGGTGTTTGTTGAAATTCTGTGGAATTCTAGGAACAGTAAAACTTTAAGTTTAATTAGCAGACTATATAACTCTGAAACTGCAGTTTCTTAGAGTTTCCCCTTGTGAATTGAAGCCATCCATAGCATACTACCCTCCCTAACCATTGGTCTAATTTCCAGTGAAAAAAGAAATCTCAGCACAGCAGTTGAGCAAACCAGGCAGCAGATAATAATATCTTAAATAACCAACTAGTGAATATGTCTTACATCAATTGAACAGAGAACATTTATGGGAATCTTAGTGTCCTTTTGTGATAAAGTCCAACTAGATTGTACAGTGTCAGTTCACATAGATAGTGCCTTCATATGGTTGTTTGCGCCTGTCTCTGAATGCTTCTGTGAAGCCACTATATTTATCTGTTCCAGTTCCTCTGGTTCTGGTTTTGGTGTGCTCTGTTGGCTCCCCTCCTTTGCTGGTCTGGTGATGCCTGCTGTAATGTATATCTGTTTTGGGCTTGACTGTTTACATAAGACTGATGAAGGAGATGACCCTTGGAAGATGAGCGCAGATTGACAAACATGAACAGAATATTCACCCTCACCTATTCTCCCCCCCTGGTGTCTTTATGAATGAAACTGATGATCCACTTTCAGTTGTCCCCTTATCCCTGCAACTGGATAAAGCATTCATTTCATATCTGTCTGCCTATGTACTATTCTGGGACCTTTGTGACAACAGGTTCTCTGTGAAATGATTACCCTCATCAAGATTGTTGAAAGCTGTTGTAGATCCTCTATTATGGCATCAAACATTGCTGGAAGCTGCAACTGACATTGATAGCCTAAGTCTTTGAACATTCTAATAATAGGAAACATTGCCTTTTCTCTGTTAAACAATGCATTAATACAATCTGGTATGATTCTGTTGCTAGATGCTGCCATGGCCAAGGATTTTCCCAGTTCTCCACTTCTCCTAAGAACTGTCTATCTGTCATTATAATCAAAAAATCTTACTATTGAGTGTTTGGTTAAGTTATTTGAGTGTATCCTGATGCTATTCCATGTGTTCACTTTATAAAACATGACTGTAAAATTTTCAGAAGTTTGTATAATTCCTTTTTTACAAATTCTGCAAGACTCCACACTTGTGTAACTTCAGGCAGACCTATTATGCAAAGACTAATTCTTTGGCCTCTGTTTTTACATGTTAACCTTGACGGTACTCAGTCTGATGTCACATAAGCTTTCTCCTTTATTCTAACACCAGTAGTCTTATTTTCTGTTATCTTACCAGATGACCTATATTTTGCTTCCTGAGAGTTAGAGAGGGGAGTTTGAGACTTTTCAAAGTTGTTTCAGTGACAAATTTGGAAAACATCTTTCTGGGTGTGTCTCAGAAAACAAACACCCCAGAAAACTATTCTTATATTAATATGTACTATTTTGAAAACTATTCTTATAATACTGTGCCCTATTTAGAAAACTATTATTATATTACTGTGTACTATTTAAAAAACTATTCTTATATTACTGTGCACTATTTTGAAAGCTATTCTTATATTACAGGGCACTATTTAGAAAACTATTCTTATATTACTGTACACTATTTGGAAAATTATTCTTATATTACTGTGTACTATTTAGAAAACTATTCTTATATTACTGTGTACTATTTAGAAAGCTATTCTTATATTACTGTGTACTATTTAGAAAACTATTCTTGTATTACTGTGTACTATTTAGAAAACTATTCTTATATTAATGTGCACTATTTTGAAAATTATTCTTATATTAATGTGTACTATTTGAAAACTATTCTTATATTACTGTGTAATATTTAGAAAACTATTCTTATATTACTGTGTACTGTTTAGAAAACTATTCTTATATTACTGTGCACTATTTAGAAAACTATTCTTATATTAGTGTGCACTATTCAGAAAACTATTCTTATATTACTGTGTAGTATTTAGAAAACTATTCTTAAATTACTGTGTACTATTTAGAAAACTATTCTTATATTACTGTGCACTATTTAGAAAACTATTCTTATATTACTGCGTACTATTTAGAAAACTATTCTTATATTACTGTGCACTATTTTGAAAACTATTCTTATATTACTGTGCACTGTTTAGAAAACTATTCTTATATTACTGTGTACTGTTTAGAAAACTATTCTTATATTACTGTGTACTATTTAAAAAACTATTCTTATATTACTGTACACTATTTAGAAAACTATTGTTTTATTACTGTGTACTGTTTAGAAAACTATTCTTATATTACTGTGTACTATTTAAAAAACTATTCTTATATTACTGTGTAGTATTTAGAAAACTATTCTTATATTACTGTGTACTATTTGGAAAACTATTCTTATATTACTGTGTACTATTTAGAAAACTATTCTTATATTACTGTGTACGCTTTAGAAAACTATTCTTATATTACTGTGTACGCTTTAGAAAACTATTCTTATATTATTGTGTACTATGTTGAAAACTATTCTTATATTACTGTGTACTATTTAGAAAAGTATTCTTATATTAATGTGTACTGTTTAGAAATCTATTCTTATATTACTGTGTACTATTTTGAAAACTATTCTTATATTACTGTGTACTACTTTGAAAACTATTCTTATATTACTGCGCACTATTTAGAAAACTATTCTTATATTAATGTGTACTATTTAGAAAACTATTCTTATATTACTGTGTACTATTTTGAAAACTATTCTTATATTACTGCGCACTATTTAGAAAACTATTCTTATATTACTGTGTACTATTTAGAAAACTATTCTTATATTACTGCGCACTATTTAAAAAACTATTCTTATATTACTGTGTACTATTTAGAAAACTATTCTTATATTACTGTGTACTATTTAGAAAGCTATTTTTTATATTACTGTGCACTATTTAGAAAACTATTCTTATATTACTGTGTACTATTTAGAAAACTATTCTTATATTACTGTGCACTATTTTGAAAATTATTCTTATATTACTGTGTACTATTTTGAAAACTATTCTTATATTACTGTGCACTATTTAGAAAACTATTCCTATATTACTGTGCACTATTTAGAAAACTATTCTTATATTACTGTGTACTATTTGGAAAACTATTCTTATATTACTGTGTACTATTTAGAAAACTATTCTTATATTACTGTATGCGCTTTAGAAAACTATTCTTATAGTACTGTGTAGACTTTAGAAAACTATTCTTATATTATTGTGTACTATTTTAAAAACTATTCTTATATTACTGTGTACTATTTTGAAAACTATTCTTATATTACTGTGTACTATTTAGAAAAATATTCTTACATTACTGTGCACTATTTTAAAAACTATTCTTATATTACTGTGTACTATTTAGAAAAACTATTCTTATATTACTGGGCACTATTTTGAAAACTATTCTTATATTACTGTGCACTATTTAGAAAACTATTCTTATATTACTGTGTACTATTTAGAAAACTATTCTTATATTACTGTGTACTATTTAGAAAACTATTCTTATATTACTGTGTACTATTTAGAAAACTGTTCTTATATTGCTGTGCACTATTTTGAAAACTATTCTTATATTACTGTGTACTATTTTGAAAACTATTGTTATATTACTGTGTACTATTTAGAAAACTATTCTTATATTACTGTGTACTATTTAGAAAACTATTCTTAAATTACTGTGTACTATTTAGAAAACTATTCTTATATTACTGTGCACTATTTTTCTCCTTTCCAGTACATTAGCCATGCTGTACACTCATCTGGGCATGTTTAGTACTGTCCATATCTATGACAAATATTATCAATATTGCCAATATTTGGTAAGAAATGTTATGTCTTTTGTCTTTCCCAAAGGATGAGCTTATTAACAGTCTGAATCCGCAGCCACCTCTGCATGACTGTTTCTTGAATCACCTCAGAGGACACTTCAGTCATCAAGCTACAGTAAACTCTCAGTTAACCAGAACTCAAGAAACTAGCACTCTCAAGCAACTAGAAAAAAAATCGAAGAAATACAGTAGAATTTTCATGTGTTGCACTTTCTGCACCCCCCCCCCCACAGAAATATACCATACTTTTTAGAGTTTTACAGTTTTAAAAAGGAAGAAAGGAAGATAGGGAAAAATTCCCTCTCTCCCCAACCTAAGAACAAGTCAAACCAAAGAAATAGTGTAGGGCACAGTATTAGTCAAGCCTATTTTTAATAGTAACTCTCAAGCAAACAGAAATTACAGTTATCCAGCATGGCAGCATCTACCAATCCACATGGGTGCTGGTTAACTGAGAGTCTACTGTACCATGTTTGGTTTCATTCCAGAATTCTGGTTATTACCACCACAGATCAGTGAGTTATCTGTTCATTACATACCAAGTTTATTTGCATAATAATAATAATAATAATAACAACAAAATTTAGCCACTTTGAAAAGCATAAAGGGATAGAGCCCTGACTACATTCCAGGTGACTCAAGTTTGACTAGCAGCTCAGGGGCTTGACTACATTAGCAAAGAGGATGGATGAACCTATCTTGGGAGGGAGTAGAGAGTGCAGGGAAACAATCATACAATCATTACCCTTAGAAAAGGGGAAGGAGCATGTGGGGCAGGCATTAGGCTTCCCAAGCAGGAATGGGTGACAACCTTCAGATCAAGTGCAATGCAGCTTACTTACCACTAGGGAGTACAGTCAGTCCATTCAAAATACTTTGATTACTGCGATACCAGTGAGATAACAGAGCACCTCATGGCTGCCTGAATGATGGACCCCTTGGACAGCTCTCATCTCAGCTCTGTCTCATCAGGGGAAGGCTTGATAGCTGGCAGGCTCAGCGGCAAAACAAGTAGAGAAACATGCATTTTTAGACATGTCTTAGACCTCCTTGTACATCTACATTATAAAATATCCACCCTTCATTATGAAGATATTACATTTATGACTCAGTGTAATAATAAGTAATAATTCATCTCATTGTTGCATTAATAGATACAAAAACAAAGTGAGTTGTTCACTACAATATGCATTTTTCTGGTCTTAATCTTTGCTTAATGTTGTGGTCAGCCTTTGCTGCAGTGACATGTTTCATCAGTAAAGTTTTCTTGGATATTGCCTAATGAATTAATTATATCTGCATTCTGGAGAGAGACAGTATAACTGCTATCTATGCTAAATATTGTACAGAGATATAACTGGACATTTATTTGTCATCTGGCCAGGAGTAATATTTTGCCATTCACTCTTTGAAAGCTTTGTTAAGAGATTCAGTGCTCAGTAGATGTTGCACTGGTAACGTGGTGGTCGCAATTGAAGAATATGCAGCATGCTGCTCATTGCTGTTTGCATATGTACTGTTTTACCCTCTGGTGGTGAAATACTTAACTAATGCCTGCATTGGACACTTAAATTGGTCTGGCCAGTGAGGTGGCAGTGGAGCTGACCTTACTTTGTGGATGGACTTGGGAAACTGCAGTTATAATGCAAGACTTAAAAGGCAAAATGATCAGCCTTTGAAATGGAGAGCTGCAACAATGTCTTTGCTTATCAGTGATGCATCTTTATTAGAAAGGCAACATAGCTACTAAATTAAATGATGTGGCAAGTAATATTAATATTAAAATTAGAATGCACTACTAATCCTTGCTATCAAGATTTGCAAAAGGACAACATATGCATGGTTAGACACTAACACGTAAATGGATTAAGAAACCCTTATGGGAAACATCACTAATAGGTAAAGGTAAGCAGATCAGGAAACCATTGGAGGAAATATAAAAACTTTCAAATCTATCAAAGGATTTATTCATAGCACACCACTTCTGTCATACAATCTATATAGAACATACAGACTTACTAAGTATGTTATAGTTTTTTAATTACCTGTACTAAAACTGAGTAATTGTAGTTAGGGAAACAGGCAAGCAATGACTAGGATCAGTTAAATTTAAATTACTAGGAACCAGGAACTGTGCACTTCAAGAGGAATTTACTGCAATGATGTCAATTAATTACATCTGACCCAGTGAAAAGGGTCATGTCTATACTGACTGATTTATGAGCTGTGCATTTAAGTAAAATCCAGTCCAAAAAATACAAATAAATGTGATACATTTTTAGTTTTCAGCAGAAAGTTATATGCTTATTGTTAAGTACATGACTATTAAAAAGAGGTAAAGTATATGAAGTACAATTCAGATATAAATGAGGCCTAATATTTCACAAAAAGCAATAAAAATACATTTTGTTATAGGCATAAGCTAAATTAAACAGATGGTCTTTCATGAACCTTATATATCCACTCTCATTAGTACTGAAGTTAAAGATTCAAGAAGTTTGTCTCTTGATAAGGAAGACAGCCCCAATGACTTAAGCCATAGCAGAGGACCTTTCAGCAAGCCCAAACTAGAACAGCAAATGGCATGGGACAGCCGATAAGGAAATAAAGGTTTTTCAGGTAAGGGGGAACCTAATCATGTAGGCCCAAGAAAACTGACATAATAACTTTTCAGGTGATATTAAACTGATATGAAACTGAAGCGATAATTGCTGCATGTTTCCAGAACTGGAAAAATATTTTGGAAATGAGATGTACCAGACAGTATCTTGGCAGCAAAATCCTGTGCAGACTGAAAATGGTCAAGTTATCAATCAGGCAAGTTCAGATAGAGGAAATTGCTGTAATGAGGACAGGAGTAAACCAGAGCATTAGCTTGTGAGTATAATTACATCACAAAGTCTTCAACTGGCAACAGGTTTGTGATTCAAGCTATATTTCTTAGGTGATTATAAGAAGACACAAGCAGCAAACACTAGGTTCTGAAGAGCCAGGCTACCATCAAATATAGACTTTGTCACCAGTACATCCTAAATTAAGGTAGAATTTCAATGCTGTCATCTCCATATGTTAACAGAAGAATCATATCAGGACGTTTGAATCAATTAATGTGTCTTGTATCACATATGCGTTTGTTATTACTCATTCTAGAAAGGATATGAGTCAGTTCAAACACTGTGCAATATATCCCTGGTGCTGGTTGCTGAGGTGCAAATACATATAATCTGCACAGAAGTAATACTATAAACCCCTTTCTCAAATGAAATCAGTTAAGGGCAGCTCTTATACAGTGAAGAGCAGAGGAACCAAGATGGAGCCTACAGGCACTTCACAAAGTAGAGGACATGAAGATGAAGAATTAACTCTGCAAACTGCTTTTTATGATTATCTTGACAGGCTGGAGGAAAATTCATGAAGGAAAATTCCTTAAAATCTACTGTAAAACTATAATCATTCCAGATTGATTTCTTGGTCCTCCATGTCAAAGACAGATCAAAGAGGGATTTGATTTTTACTATCAATAAAAGATGACCACAAATAGATTCATTGCACAAGAGACCAAATATTCTTGTTAAACTCTGGGGAACTATCATCTCTGTGTTTTATGCTTCAGAAGGTTAAGCACCTCCCTGTTATAGCCATGACACATTATGACCTTAGAACCCCTAGTGACAATTCACTCAGAAGTATAAAATGGTTTGCCTTTGTCCTGGCTGTGGATGATAAGGCATTTAGTAAAATAACTCCCACTACATAAAACAAGATACCACAACAAATAAAGACACAGTGATCTTTTCTTTTGTTTAGAATCATTCTCCATAGACAATGGACACTTAACAGTTGTTTACAAATGTCGGAGATACACAGAAAATGGCTGTTACAGATCCTTTATGTCAAGACAGCAAGCAATATCTGTTGGCTAGATAGCAATCAGTGATGATAGTAGTTGTAGGCTAATGTCTTTGCAAGTAGTAATGCATTTTAGTTGTAGTTAAATAGAAGCCACAGTGGTCAGAGGCTGAATGTTTCTCTGGGAAGTAATATGTCGTGTAGGGTGTAATGTGTTGTTCTATAGTTTGTGCATCATGTGTTATAGTTTCAAATATCTAAAAGAATCTCCCGTTAAGATAGTTTTTAATTGTTTTGATTTAATGCTATTAAAATGAACACTTTTATTTTTTGTGCAATAGCATAAGACATGGCTGAAAAGCCATCACCACCAATGCAATTAACAAATAAAACAATAAACAAATAACTAAATGGCTAACAAAAGTGGGTAACACTGCAAAAAATACTTGCATTTCTGAGGTGGTTCTCTACAAAAACATGGTATGTGCATCCTTTTGCAGACCCATCCTTTTATTTGTCTACATGCTTTTAATACAACAAAAGTAATGATCAGGTGCTTAATGAGGTGTTGTTACAATGGTTCACTAAATTCTTTATCCTGCTGTGGGTTATCCCTTCTGATGAAAATATGTAAAACAGAACATTGCTTGCCCAGAAAGGGCTCACAGTAATGTTTTCATAACTGCCAGCCCACCATCCTAACCACCTTTGTTTCCAAATTGTTTGAAGGACTTTTCAGGGATAGTACTGCAGATGACCTGATCTTAGAAATCCTTTATAGACACACTTAATGTAAGAACAGGGTCACCTTGCCAATTTAATTAAAACATATGCTAAGTTCTTAGTTGCATTGCATAAATGCTAAACAGTTGACTTTATCTCAACAGACTGAAAAAGCAAACAAAAAAAATGTTTTTACTGTCTGACATAATAACTGACCGGATAACATGGTGTTGTTTAGAGCTAGAAGCGATCCCTGTTACTTGACCAGTAGTGGAATGTCTGAAGGATACTATGGGCTGAACTATGATGACTGTAAACTGAAGGTAAAAAAAAGGTTCACTTTATGATTGCCCCCCCCCCCCCCGAGATGGAGGGTGGCTGTGTGATTTGCATGGCTTGTTTAATATAATTAAGTACACGGGCATTTTATCTTAGGCAAAAGAGAAACAGCTATTAAGGTTAGCCTTGTGTTTTTTTTTCTGCTTAGCCCTTTAGTGACTTTCTGATTAAGTTGCTGTCACCCAAACATTTGCCTATCCCAAAGTGTCTGTCCCTTAAATGAAGAACTGGCTTTCCAAATAAGCCCTAAAGTCATAGTTAATCAGAGATTTTGAACACTTTTACTTTGTCCAGTAGAAAATTAGCTGGTTTCAGAAAGTAGAGGCTCATATGTATTGTGTGTATATGCAGTAAACATAGCTGCCATTTGTCAAACTAGGAAATGGAGGAATTGGACAGGATTGTAGCTCATTAAGATTCTTTCATCACAGTATCTGAGTCTAAGCTTAATTTCTGACTTCCAGTTACTCTCTGTGTAGAGTTTGTAAGTTTTATCCAGGTACTCCAGTTTCTTCCTTTCTCCCAGAAACATCTTGAGGATCTGTCAAATGTAATTTTCTTTTTACTAAAAGTATAGACAATTTGACTGAGCACATAGTTAGGGAGTTGTGTTTCTTTGCCAAAAATCATCAAATTTGAGATGATGGTTTCATGCATTAAACAGAGGGCAAGCAGCAGAAGAGACGTCCCACCACCTCTGCATGGAGAGCTACATCAGAAATACACCTATTACAAAAAGCAAGAACACCACTGGGTTATTATTGACCTAGTCTGACACTTGACTAGTAATTATATCAGTTGAAATTCCTTACTAAAGGACCATGTTTTGATGGATACTGTTGAATTTTGGGACAGAAAACAATGTTATAATAAAACTGCACTTGACATACATATAAAATATCAGCAGTCTGTGCTTATAGTTGTAAAAGCAAATCATACATCTCTCATATCTGTAACATTCAGATATTGTTTTCAAATGTTTGCAGTGAAGACTCCCCTGAATTCCCATTTAAAACAGAAATGTAGCCCTACTTCTTCTGTAAATGCCTTTCAGACATCTGTAATTTACTTCTGATGTAGCACTCGGACGGTATTATTTGTAAGCACTTATCACAGTCACTGCATGCAGCTAGTGGAGAAAGTCTGCAGAGAACAATTCCTGTACATGCTGCCTTTATCTTAGTGTAAAAATACTAAGCAGCCTGATAAACAATATATAAATGTGTGGCTAACATTCCTTTGGGGAGAATTGGGGTACTTAACGCAGCAGACAGCTTATTTTAGTGTAAAAGATGTTGAATTAACAGACATTTTCAGTTCAACATCATCAGGAACTTGAAGCTTTTAAAATTGTGTTGCACACCGTGTCTTCTAACAGTTATCTCTCAGTTGAAATAAATGAAATCTGTGTTTGAATAATGAACATTCAGACTGATGTCTTATAGGCTGACTGTAACCCAGTGAGAAGACTAACAAATGCGCATTTTTTTTCTTTTTTATTTTTATACAATGATCAGTCACTATTTCTTTGTATGGTTTTCACCTGCATTCAGTAATCTCTATAAACCCCTAATTTTTTCCTAGGTTGTCGTTTAGATGTGCTGCTCTAGTCTGCTAGGCTTTTCCCATATGTGAAAAAAAATAAAAGAAATTCTAATCTCATGGTACAAAGAGTTTGCTTTAAGCCACAGTGGGAAAATATTTAGCTAACAAGAATTTTGATGACCACTATATTGGATTTCCCTATTGCTTAGTTATTATTGCAGAGCAACACACATACCCCATCAAACAGACTGCTTATTCAAAGATACGTTAAAGAGCTTTTGGGATAACTAGTTTGTGAGATAAAGTTTGTGGTTTGCCCATGACTTCTTCATAGCTGTGCTGGTAGCTATAGCTGGTAGCTACAAATGATTTTTTATCACATAAATATGTCTCTTTGATAATCTTGCCATCTTCTACCAGCTAATAGTGTTGAATGTAGCCAAAAAAAGACAATGAAATATTGTGCTTCTTATGACTTTTAAATAATATGCATATAGTGATAGTTGTCAGACTGTAATAGTTCAAAAGTTCCTGCCATTCACTGAACTGGAACAATGTTTTACTTGCATATCTTTTTTATATCATGAACTATATGAACAAAATGTAACAATGTAACAGTGCTAATGTTACAGTGTAACTTTTCTTCATTCATTCATTCATTCATTCATTGCTGTTATTTGCTGTTAGTCCAATGTAGGGATGCCGTACTGCGCAGGTAACAGTTACAAAGACTCATTCTAACCAGGACATCAACCCAGTGCAGGATGCATTCACAAACCTATTCTCAAATAAGACACCAGCACCCCCTCCCACACACAGACACACACCTATGAGCAATTGAAAGGATCATCATTCACTTACAGAATGTGTTTGAGATGTGCGAGAAAAGTAAAGCACCTGGCAAAAACCCACAAGAATGCCAAGAATACTTTTCAGGGAAGACATCCTAGCTGAGAACCAAACTGGAGAACTAAGCTTTGTGAGGTAACAATACTATCCTACTGTACCACAGTGACACCCATAACATTTATTTTTATTGTATATTAGTAGAAGCATATACTGTGTAGGTTCATAGGTTCATAGGCTGGTGCTAGGCTATCAGCCGTAGGGCCTATACTAGCCTAGCCATAACAATTCCCTGGATATTTCTTCCCACACTATTTACTTCCCTGGGCCCCTGTCTAGCAGGGTGACTGACATGATCCCCAGGGCTCTGGCACCAAGCATCAGTTTCTGTAAGGCCCTTTTGTAGAATATCCACATAATTTGGGTATTTGATAATGGCTCCCAGTTTGCAGTCATCTCCAAACTTTGTTAGCCAGAGTCCCTTAGTTTTGGCCTGTACTTCAGAGAAGTAGATGCCAAACAAGAGCAGTCCCAGGACTGAACCCTGAGGTACTCCACTTGTCACTTGTCTGGAGCTGGACTTGGAGTCGATTACTTTTGCAGTCTGGGTTCTGTCAGTAAGCCAGTTGGCAACTCATTGAGTGACCTAGGGATTTATGCCCAGCTTAGTAAGTATTTACAGCTTAAGGAATTCCTATGTGTAAGCTAAACAATGCTCATTCTCTGGTATATCGGGTATATATTTCACAGGATTACTGATGTGTAATTCTTAATGTTGTTAATCTTGCATAATGAAACACAGAAGTATGAGGATGAAGCACCTCAACAAAAATGTGTAAAAATCCAAAGAAAATCCAAAGAAAGATGTTTGAGGTGACATGGTGTGAACTGATAATGCTTTATTATGAAAAATAAAAAGAAGTCAGCGCTTTTGCATTCATACCAGAACACTTCTTCAGACATATGTCTGGTATGAACGCGAAAGCGCTGACTTGCTTTTATTTTTCATAATAAAGTGTTATCAGTTCCCACCTTTGGTGTCACCTCAAGCATCTTTCTTTGGATTCCTGCATAAACTGAGTTAATGTTTGGGTATGGGGGTCTTGCTGAACTGCAAATGAAGTGTACAAACCTCCCTGCATGAAATACTTTGAATTCTTACAGAAAATTTCTCTGGCTGAAAATATGTAGGAAAATGAGTTGTTAATGACATGCCAGGAACATTTGATTACCAGGGTATGTAACCTTTTCTTGGTGATTTTATGCAGCAGTAATTTTGTCGAGGAATTAGCCATAAATAAACACCCTAGTATACTGTAAATATGCATTTTATTTAAACTGCTATTTATAGAATAATAACAGAGAGGTTTTCAAATGAATAAAAGTAATGAATAGAAATATTCCAGTGACTGCTCTGCTTAGAGAAACTACAAAACCCTTTCTGAGACACCGATTCTTTTTTTTTTTTGAAAATGAGAAATAAAGAGGGAAGGAAATAAAAAAAAAATGAAAAAAAAAAATCTGTCGCAGTTGCTTCCGTGCTCTCATATACAATCTGTTAGTGCCTCAGATTGAGGAGAACAGTGCCACTAATTTGTGAATTGTGATAGGAGTATGATATCATTTATGGATATGTATTTATTACAGGTGATTATGGTCTTAGTCTGGCTAGGCATGGAAGAACTGGGCAATACGTCTCCTTTAAAAAGCAAGACAGCCATTAACAATGATAATAAATACGGAATATGAAGACAAGCACCAGACATTAAATTCTACATCAGTGTGGGTCAGTTATTTTAAACATTGTCCCACGCCAAATGCATCATATTCTATAGGCTAATATATTCATAGGTATATACTAAGCTAATGATTATCAGGGCCTTCATAAGCCTAGCAATACATCCCAACCTAATTGTGCCCCTATGCATCATAGGCATTTATTTGAAGGAAGTATGTTAGAATGTTTCTAGAGGTGATGTGGGGGGTATGTTAATTTGGGCATTACTGTCTGCCTCTGTCCATCAAAGATATGGAGGCCAGACTTGGAGTGAATTTCTGATTTCCCATCCACTGGTCAAGGTTACACTTAAATAGGGTTAAAGAGAGACTCTGCTTCAAATGCATGGGTAGTGTTTTCCAGAATCATTTGAGACACATATCTGTCTCACCAACATGTTTTATTTATATCACAAATAAAAATCTAAATCCTTGGTTCTAGTGGTTTTGATGCTTTTAATTTTCTGGATATGAAACAGGTCCATCACAGCTGGATCCTAGGATGCCTTGTATGCTAGGCACAGATTGCCTCTCAGTAACTTGTAGGAAACTGAGTATAGAGATAGGGCTTTAAGACACTCTATATAGGACAACGGTTTATACCCTGGATTCTCCTAGTAAGAAACATTTATGGGTGTACCAACTGTTACATATGTTTCATCAGGTATATGCTGAATGGGGAAGTCAATGATGGGTCGAATAAGGGCCAAATAAAGTGGCACTATGACTTCCTTGGACCTGGATGCCATGCTCTTACTTATAAGTTGGGCAACATAGAATAATTTTCATACTATCTTGCCCTCACATTGGTCAAAGGTCAGATTACTGTCTACATATGTTCCCAGATCCCTGAGCATGTCAATGGAGTTATCAGTTTGGGTGGAAGTTTTCCCAAAAAACAGTATAATGCATTTCTTGCCATTGAGTTTTAATCCGTGACTTTGGCACCAGTCATTTTACTGTGTTAGACCCTCTTGTAAGATGTTTATGTCATGGGGGAAATCTATGAGCGCTGCCAATTTGAACATCTCCAGACTTCGCCAGCCAAAGGCCCTTGACATTAAGCTTTACTTCTGAGAAGTAGATGCAAAATAGCAGCAGTCCTTACATGGAGCCCTGAGGTACCCCACTGGTGACTGGTATCTTAGTGGAGGTGGTGTCAACAACTCTGGAATCTTGGGTCCTGCCTGTGAGCCAGCTGGCAATCCACTTGAGTTAGGTAGGGTTTTATTCCCAGGTCAGTGAGTTTGTCAACTTTACCTGAGTGTGGTATTATATCAAACTCCTTAGCCAGGTCCAGGTAGGTAGTATTTTTTCTCCTCATCCATTGCTTTTGTGACCTTCTCAAAGAAATCCACCAGGTTTAGTAGGCATGACCTTCCCTTGACTAAACCAAACTGGGCTATGTCCTGTGTCTGAAGGTTGCCTGTGTCTTTGCTGATTATTTTCATGATAATTCCCTACCTAGCTTTCCATATTGGCTAGTCAGACTAGTGGGTCTGTAGTTTCTGGTTCAGTTAATAGTCCACTCTTGAGAAGTGGGATAACTGTTGCAGTCCTCCATTCCCATGGTACAAAGCCTGTTTTGAGGGGGTGGGTATATATTATAAGCACAAAAGACCTTTTCAGCGAATACGAAAACAGTGACACATATTGAGCAAACCATGAAAACACCAAACGCCCTAAACCGCGAAATTCAAAATCTCGAATCGTCATAGTTGGCCAGTCCCACTGCCCGCTACATACTACCTACCCAAACAAAATAAATAAACCCCATACATACACTAAACAAAACCCAACTTCTAACCCTACACTAAACCTTGCATACATTACTATCTATGCACTTACCTTAACCCACACCCTAACCCTAAGGTCCGTAACTATCGCACACTTACCTTAAGGAGCTATACCGCTGAAGGGCCAACTATGACGTTTCGACATTTCGAATTTCGCACTTCAGAACGATTGGTGTTTTCACGGTTCACTGAATACATGTCGATGTTTCCGTATTCGCGTAAATGGACCTTCGTGGTTCTAATAGGGAACCGTTTTGAGGCTATAGTTGAAAAGTGCCTCAAGCGGCACTGATAGGTCACATTTCAAGCTATTTAAGAGACATCCCTGGATATTGTCAGTGCACATTTTTGCCCTTAGAGAGGGCTGTCAGGACCTGCTGCCTATGAATAGTTTGTGGTGTATTGCTAGTAGTAGGTATTTCATGGGGTTAGTGGAGGCAGTGGGGGTGAAGCTTGAGCTGAATTTCTCAGCCAAGAAATTTGCTATGTTTCTCTGCTCAGGAAAGGAAGCTGCATTAACCACCAGTTCAGCACTCTGCTTTATGCTGCCATTGAGGTTTTGGCGATAGATGTAGAAGGCCTTGAGGTTGTCTTTAGCTTTTGAGGGTATGTTAATCTTGCAACTTCCCTTGTTGGGTTTAATTACTATTCTTAGTTTCCTCTTTAGTTGGAGACCTCCTTACATTATGGGCGCTGCTCTTCTTCATTTTCACCGTGACTTTTTTCCTTTTGTTATATACCTTATTAAGGTTAAGATTCCACCAGTGTGGTTTGTTTTTAAAGTTTGTTTTAGGTTTATGTGTAGTAGGTACAGCATCTTCTATACAGCCATTTACATGGATATACAGGGTCTCTATGAACAACTCCACATAGGTTGATAGGGGCATTGAATTTTGGCAAATTATCGCTTAATAGGATGTAGTTTGCTTTGGAATAGTTCCTAACTGTTACAGGATTTGCTAGGGTTACTGAGCTCATTTTTATTTTGAAGGGGATAGCTTTGTAGTCCAACCTCACCAGTGAGGACAGGACACTGGTGGGTTGGGGGGGGGGGTATGGTGCTCTCCCATATTGGTGAGTACCAGGCCCAGCATGTTTAAACCTCTGGTGGGTGTACCCACTATCTGTCAAGGATATTAGGATTAATAAAGTCCAGGAATTGTTGTGCCTGCAAGTTTGAGGAGGGGTATGTTTCCCAGTTTAGAGAAGTATAGTTAAATTTTCCCTTGAATAGGGTATTTGGTTTATTGACGAGTGTGTCCAGTAGGTCTAAGTATGGGTTATGGGATTCTAGGGACATAGGGGGTGAGCTATAGCTTGCTAGGGTATGGTATGGTACTTTGACTATAGTAATTTGCACGTGGATCAATTCCAGGGCATCGTCTTGTTTAACTGACTTACAGTTGCACTTGTTAAAAATATAGATTGAGACTCCTCCACCTTCTGTCCCTTTCTGTGCAGCTGATGGTCTAAATGTGCAGAATCCACTGAAGCCTTGCACTGCTGGAGTACTTTTTGTTTCCGTAATGGTACAGTGGCTATATTCTCCAGAGTGTACACAGCTTGTAATGTGTGGAGTTTCTTGTTTAGGCTCCTAGCATTAAGCAGTAACACTTTTAGCTTCCTTTGGGTTTTATTTACTATGAGGTTGGTTTGTCAATTTGGTATTGCCTTAAAAAGGCTCTAAGGGGGTAGATAAAGTGTTAACAAATATTTGGAAGCCTAGGGGAGACAGGTGCAGACCAACCTGTGCAAAGCAACTTGGTTTATTAATCATATCCTCCCATGCTGACGGATATTGAATCTCCCTGGAAAGACACCAGAAACTAAGACAATTACTGAAATCAATAGTCTTTAATTCATACTGTGACATTATCCTTGGAGAAGGTAGAATACTGCTCAGTGTAAGGCACATACCTACCTGAGACACACATTCAGAGAATGATGTCTCTTTTCATATAGTCCAGGGAAGTATGTCACAGGTCATTAGTGCCACATAGACTGGTACCTGTGGCATAGTGACTTGAGTGAGTGTGTAACCTGACTCCAGATAAGCAACAAGATGTTATCTTCTCCTTGTTTGGTCTGGTGGGCGGGGCATCTGTGTGTCATACAATGGAGTCTCCTATGAGAAGAGTCCTGGGTAACTTGTTTTCTTGCCTTGTGGCCATTGCTATTGGGGCTCCACTGAGTGTAGGCATATGTGTGGTGTTTGATGTTGCTTTTGGTGTGCACTTAAGAGACTGCTGAGGATAGGCTTTGCCATTTATGGGCTTAGGAGGTCTTTAAGGTTTGGGAAGTTTGATTTTTAGTGCCTCAACATGAGTGTGTGTGTGTGTGTGTGTGTGTGTGTGTGTGTGTGTGTGTGTGTGTGTGTGTGTGTGTGTTGGACAGCATATGTGGTTGAGGTAGTGTGTGTTCTATACAACCTTGTTTGTATGCAAGATTTTTGCCTCCAGTGAAATTGTGAACGGGCATCTTTCACATATTGTGTTGGTTTCTTTAGGGATCTAATGGTTGCCTGTGAATATGAGATAATTGCTGCATTGTCTCAGGATCCCCATAATTATCAAGCTGGCTATGAAGATATTTGAAAATTGCATATCCCTGTAGTCAGGACCTTTGGCTACTATAGGTTGTGGACTGGTCATAAAGAGTGGATGGAGTCTGGGGTTTTGCACTAGACTAGGTTACATTTGACAGCAGTGCTGTTTAATGTAGAAACTAGCTGCTCTAAGCTTGTCTTCACACAATGACTTTGTTTTAGACACACTAACTTACAGATTTCAGTTCTAAGGGTAGTTTTATAGATAACATTTATTTTCTGGGTGTTTGTGTCTGTACAGAACACTGCTAACCTCCTGATGTAAAAACACCAAAAAAAGATTGTTTGTGAGTGTAATGCTACAACAAAACAATATAAACAAAGTATATTGACAAGGCAATCTCAAGTATGTGGGACGTTTAAAATTATTTAAATCAACAAATAAAGCAAAAATAAAGCAGTAGCAAGCTAAACAGTTAACTGAAGTACAAAATAAATAAATAACATAACATAACATAACATAACATAACATAACATAACATAACATAAATCTCTTTTCTGCCAGGGATGGAGCACGATTAACTTAGGACCCAGTCAGAGTGTGGCAAGGGTGCCAAGCAGCTGGGGGATCTGGAAAAATGTGCAGGAGACAATTTCTAGTAAGGGAGGTTTACTTAGGTGCAATACTGGTTTGTTGAATAGGCACTTAATATTATGGATTTATGGAAAACAATGGGTGGGAGAGTACTTAAATAGTGTAAATAACAGATAATAGCAATGAAGCAAAGGAGGGAGGGACTTTGAAAAGTCAAATTACCATAAGGGGCAGAAGCCACAGAAACAGCCTTTAAAACCCAACAAGAGAAAAGTGTGTGTGTGTGTGTGTGGGGGGGGGGGGGTATGGAAAAAAGTCAAGCTGTACCTCCAGTCCTATGGTTAGAATTTCAGAAAGGTTTAGCTTAATGTCCCAGTGGGGGCTGGAGCAGACTCAAAGAACAGGGGGAGAAACAGTAGCAAGGTAAACAGAAAAGCAGTGGAATGCAGCTTTAAGCAGGTATTTACAGCTATAAAAAGTACCGAAGCACAAATTCATCCATCCATCCATGCATCCACAACCCCTTATCCAATTTTTGCATGATGTTAGGGTGTTATTTCAACAGTGACAATCATCTATATACAAGATTCCTGCCACGATTGTCCTTCCATACCACATACTCATACACACTCATACCTATGACCAGTTTAGAGTGTCCAATCCACCCATTGCATGTTTTTGGAGTGGGAAGAAAACAGAGCACCCAGAGAAAACCCAGACAAATAGAAAGAGGACATGTAGACTCCACAAAGAAAGCATCCCAGCTGAGAATGGAACCAGAGAACCTCTTGCTGTGAGGCACCAATGCTATCCTCTGCACCACTGTGCCACCCAACTAACTACTACTGAAGCACAAATCCCGAAGCAGAATTCACAGAGCTGCCACTACTGCAATCCCATTACACGCTAAGGCACCATACTATGTAGAAATTTACCAGTAATGCTGTTTATTGAAACAGTGCTATAATAAATGATCAAATGAGTTTCAAATCTGGTAGTAGATCACAGTTCTGCCATGACTGTGAATGAACCTACAAGATCAAGGCCCCAGACTGGGTTCAAAGTATAATATGCTACTTTTTATCTGTAATTCTACTTATGGAAATAGAAGTGCAGTGTAACATATAAACAATGCTAAAATCTTCCAGTAATACACAATCTTCCCACAAATGCAAATGAAGCTACAAGAGTAAGACCCCAGAACAAACTACACAAATCCAAACAGATAACTTTTTTTTGGTTAAAAATGAACAAAAAGCAGAGAAGTACAAAAGAGTATCTCACTATGCAAGGTCACTATACGTGTAACTTACAATATTACAATATTTAAGCAGAATTTAAACAAAAGCCTATTTTTCTTCCCTTTTGATGAAGGCTTGTATCTCTATAATATTAGCAGAACTGGTCAAGTCAGGAGTGTTCACTTTCAACATTGTAGGTGTTAATAAGTGTATGCAGTTCAGGGTACAGCCAGTGGCATCATAGACAGTGCAATGTAAAGACAGCTTCAAAAAAGAGTGGAACGTATTTTAAAAAGCTGTCATTCAGGAGCATCTCCTCCAGCAGACTTTACTGATATTACTTTTTATCTTCGAGGAACTTGGGAGCTAAAAGCACTGCTACTGTGGACTCAAGGAACTATCATACTGATACTGGCATATTTTCATCATGAAAGTCAGGTGACATTGAAGAATATTTTTGACTGAAGCACTGCAGTCTCTCATCACTTGTACTGTTTCAATCTACCTGTTCCTCTATGTGCTCTAGTAAATGGGATGCTGTGCCATGATGACATCAAAGATGAACCCCATTAAGTAGGAAGCTCTAGCTGATGATAATGATGTGGTCCCCACCAAGCAAGGGTGGGTGGAATGAATTCACTTTGGCATTTGGCTTATTTGAGATCTATATACCACCTCTACAAGCCCCTTCCATTAACTCTGCCTGCTCTTGCAAAGTGCACATGAGCAAATTCAGTTTTATTTGAAAGTGAGTTTTTCTACATGAAATTATGTACTGTGATGGCCAGATTGAGAGGAAGCACACACAATTAACCTTGTATTATTATTGTAGTCTCCAGACAGTCATTGTAAAAAACATCTCATTGTTGATTATTCATAGTTACACTATTAAAAAAAACAGAGGGATTAAATTGATCAGTCACAGCATGAAGTTATGGGAAAGAGTAGTGGAAGCTAGGTTAAGAAGGGACGTGATGATTAGTGATCAGCAGTATGGTTTCATGCCAGGAAAGAGCACTACAGATGCGATGTTTGCTCTGAGAGTGTTGATGGAGAAGTACAGAGAAGGTCAGAAGGAGTTGCATTGTGTTTTTGTAGACTTAGAGAAAGCATAAGACAGGGTAGGAGGAAGTTGGGAGTGTCAGAGAAGTATTTAAGAGTGGTACAGGATATGTATGAGGGTAGTGTGACAGCGTTGAGGTCTGTGGTGGGAGTGACAGATGTGTTTAAGGTGAAAGTGGGATTACATCAAGGATCAGCTCTGAGCCCTTTCTTATTTGCAATGGTGATGGACAGGTTGACAGACTAGAACAGACAGGAGTCCCTGTGGACTATGATGTTTGCAGATGACATTGTGATCTGTAGTGAGAGTAGGGAACAGGTGGAGGAGACCCTGGAGAGATGGAGATATGCTCTAGAGAGAAGAGGAATGAAGGTCAGCAGGACTAAGACAGAATATATGTGTGTGAATGAGAGGAAGGATAGAGGAATGGTGAGGATGCAAGGAGTACAGGTGGATGAGTTTAAATACTTTGGATCAATAGTTCAGAATAATGGTGAGTGTGTAAGAGAGGTGAAGAAGAGAGTATAGGCAGGAAGGAATGGGTGGAGAAGAGTGTCAGGAGTAATTTGTGACAGACGAGTACCAGTAAGAGTGAAAGGGAATGTCTACAAGAGAGTAGCGAGACCAGCTATATTATATGGGTTGGAGACAGTGGCATTGACAAAAAGGCAAGAGTTAGAGCTGGATGTGGCAGAGTTAAAGATGTTAAGATTTGCACTGGGTGTGATGAGGGTGGACAGGATTAGGAATTGGTATATTAGCGGGTCAGCCCAGGTTGGAAGGTTTGGAGACAAAGCCAGAGAGGCAAGATTATGTTGGTTTGGACATGTGCTGAGGAGAGATGCTGAGTATATTGGGAAAAAGATGCTAAGGATGAAGCTACCAGGTAACAGGAAAAGAGGAAGGCCTAAGATAAGGTTTATGGATGAGGTGAGAGAGGACATGCAGGTGGTTGGTGTGACACAGCAAGATGCAGAGGACAGGAAGAAATGGAAACAGATGATCCCCTGTGGCAACCCCTAATGGAAACAGCCGAAAGAAGATGATGACACTGTTAAAAAAAAAACAATGTGGTTTGAGCATGGATTATGAGCTTCAACACTGTACTTTTTGGTCCTGTACAAGTAACTTAACTGTTGGTCAGCTGTCCCCTCAGTGGCAAGTCTAAGCTCAATAAGCTCGGTAGAATAACCTCTGGTCAAATGTAAGCCCCAAATAGCTAACTCTGAGCATAGTAGAAAAAGGTAGTATATATCTGGAGACAAGAGATAATATAAAAATGCATATTTTGCAAGGAACGTAAGACCAAGTGCCATGGATTTAAACTTGAAGAGATTCACTAATAGAACACTTCTATATAACCAGGTTTGCAGAGTTCATGGGACATCTACAGTAGATCACAAAGGGATGCTTCTTAGAAATTCTTGTGAGAATATTAGATATTGTTATCTGTGCTAGCATGACTGGCTGAAGTTTTGTAAATAATTGTAAATATTTGTGAATTATAATGTGTTACATATGTTAGCATGACTAGCTATAATTTTGTAAATAAGTTTATGTCTTTTGATTATCTCTCTGATTTATGCAAGATGTTTGAATGTCAAACAGTGTTCTTCTGGCTGAGCAAATGTGCATGTTTTTTAAAGAGAATTCTGAATGCATGTTATGCCAGATTCAGCTGTTCTAGATGTGATGTCATAGTGTGCCAGAGCTGATAGAACAGAATCTTCACTGTTTTTTTACTTTTCAAAGTCTGATATGAGAGAGTAGAATTCTCATAGCAGCTTCCTGTTACTTTAAAAAACATGTGCTATAAAAAACAGGTTCTGAGTCAGTTGTTTTCAAGAGTTGTTCAGTAGTAGTAGTAGTCCAGTTGTTTCCAGAGTAGTTGTTCAATTTGCTGAGGACAGACAACAGCCTGGAGTATGGATATAATTCCCCATCTTGCCTTGCAGAAGTAAGAGTATAATCTTGCCTTGCTGAGTTATTTAGATTAGATAGCAACAATTAATCTTCAGATAGTCAGAGAACTAAAGCTGTAAGCTCCGTGGCACGTCTGCTAACTGCGTAACACTATAGTAGTAATAACTAGATATATAGAGGTTCTAATCTCAATACTGGCAACTATGTGTGTTTGGGTGGAGATCATGTCCTGTTTGGCTGATACCATTTCCTATGAACCTATATAGACTTCCCATACATGTCAAGCAGAGCGCCTCACTGGCCCTCTTCAAGAGAAATCTTGATGAGTGGAGCTAAGGTCAGGTGGTACGATGCCAGGGTAATCCTATAGGCTAGGCTTGTAAAGACTCCAGGCCCATTAATCTAGTACACACCTATGAACCTATAGTTAGTTAGGGGTAGTTTAAAATCAATGTGAGATCTATACTACAGTATTATTTTCATATTTCCTGTGAATCAGTTATTCAGTATTTACATGTTTTAAATCCTTTTACTTATTATTAAATGTTTTACTACCTCTCATTGCGGCTGGTTATTTGGTGAATATTTTTAATAATTTGAGAGTGTTTATGCTTATTGTGATAACACCAGGGCCACTCCAAAAAGCCTTACTGCTTAGGATACAAGCCACCATTTGTTTCAATATCTTTTTACCCAATATAATTGAACACCTGTTTTGAAGGGTATTGTGGTATTTGACTGTGGTAGCCATTACTTTGTAATTTGGGCAACCCAACACAGCAGGTAAATCATTGTCAGTCTTTGCCAAGAGTGTGTATATGTGTGAATATCAAACATTTAAGCAGTGTGTGTCAGATACCTAGAACCGAGACACAGTGCTCTGCAGTGGTTAGTGTAGAGACTCATTTGGAGACCTGGAGTGAAGCATATAGTCCAGGTCCAGGTTTGGAACCTGTTCCCAATGTACTCTTAGGGAAAATTGTGCATTTATATCTCTGCTTTTAGTGGCAATCCCTTACAGAAGACAGTGGTAAGGATTAAGACTCCCGCGGTAGTGGTGCTGCTGTAGCGTTGTCGCCTCACACCAAGACGTCCCGTTCGATTCTCAGCTAGAGCATCTTCTGTGTGGAGGCATGCGTGAATGGGTGTGCCTTCATTGAAGGTTGTGCATCAGGGCTGGTAACTCGGCACGGAAAAATCCACTACCAAACATTAGCGGACCGGAGTTCCGCTGTGGCAACCCCTAACCGGGATAAGCCGAAAGACACAACAAGTTATTGCCCTGAGGTAAATAGGGCTCGTCACAATGCATACCGATGTGGGCTCATGAACATATCAAAATATCATGGCTTTACAGCACAGGACAGCCACATCATAGTTGCAAATAGTGAATAAAGCAAAGAGTCCAGGACTGATCATTGTGGAACTCCTGTCTTTTAAATCTGTAAAAGGTCAAGTCTGGTTTTAGTCGAAACTCACCTGTTAAACTGGTTACAACTGAAGAGATGTATCTGGAATCACATTAGACCTCCTGAGTCAACACTGTTAGATCTCATTCTGTCCAAAAAAATAAAATGTGCAATAATGCCAAATGCCTTTGAGCACAGAGAAATGTGACCCCAACAAAGCTACCTTTGTTAAATTATATGTGAAATTCTATTTAATGTATATTACCTAACTAACCCTCTACAAATCCTTAGTTATCTCTCTACTAAAATGCCTCCCTGTATAGACACCCATGGTACTCAGGACCCAAATGGTATGGGTGCTTGGCTAGTCATGTAAAGGCACTAGTGCTCATTAGCATAGCAACAGTCTATGAACCTATGCTATCTATAATGCAGCTTAATTTTTTTTAATGAACACCACACAGACACACACACGGATTTACACATATGTATACCTAGCATTAATAATCCTCCCTTACATCCAACTATTTCTCTTTTCGAAAAGCTTTGTAAATATAACACCCATTCAGTTTTATCCAATACAAATAGATCTATTAAATTTAATTTATCTGGAGAGGAAATGGATCCTGAGGATTCAGAAAAGTCAGTGTAGGCTCCGTGTAGAGCCTCTATGGAATGTATCCATGCACATGGCCATGATCTTCCTTTGACAATGCGCCATGCATATTAATTGTGGTGCATACCTAAGGGAGGTCAGAACAACATGGATATTGAATCCGTGTAAGACTGACAGCACACACACACATACCTTTCAGCCTGTTAACCTGACTGAAAGGGGTACAAGACAATTTATTTCACTAATTTGGATTTTAATGTGCATGTTTGCACTATGTGCCACCATGTTATTTAGCTATGCTTAGCTCTGTGCATCCAAACATCAGACATTTGTCAGACAAGTAAAATTAAAAGCCTGATGCATTCAGTTTCTGTTTGTTTTTATGTGATTGTTTGCACAATGCTCAGTGTTATTTAGCTATGGTTAGCCCTGCGGACCTATGCATTAGACATCTGCTAGACATCTAAAAATAGAAACTACACAAATTTAATTGCTGTAGTTGTGTGGTGTTTAGCACCATGCAAACCCATGCAGCAAAGCTGTGCTATGCTTGCAGTGGCACATTAGCAGTATATCTGAAGATGGTTCCCCTTCATATGACTGAATTCACATTAGCCTGAAACTCATAAGCCTGAAAACAATAGCCTGAAAAGTCAAAAGCCTGAAACTCAAAAGCCTGAAAACACAAAAAAATACATATACTGACTTTAAACAACAGAAACCATATTCATTTCCACTAAATATAAGCAGGGGGGCAAGCTGCCCTGCACCTCCCATGTGGGGGTCTGGGCCCCCCACACCCCCTGCTACTTAAATATATCAACTCCAGGATTGCACTTCATTACACTGCACTTTCCGTCCTACCCCTCACATCACCCCCCCTAAAACTGTGATGCATAACATCTAGCACTTTGAAACAAAACACATGTGTGATCAGTGGATAAAACATGTTTAGATAGGGAATTTGCAGTGGAGTGGACCCTAATCTGGTAAAGGTGTTCCCTAATCCTGTCCTTCAGCCTCCTGTCCATCTTACCCACGTAAAACACAGCACAGGCATTACATTTGGCTAAATAGACCACATGGGAAGAGTTACAATCAACAAACACTCTGACCTTATAGCTATTACCATACACAGGATAATAAAAACTAACATCCGCATCAATATGGGAGCAATGATTACAATGGCCACATGGTACAGTACCAACCCTCTCATCAGTGCTGGAACCCAACTTAGGATAACACAGCATTCTCTTCAAATTCAGTCTATTCTTATAAACAAAACATGGAGTGGCACCCACAACATCTCTTACATATGGGTCAATCATTAACACACCCCAGTGTGACCTAATCACATCCTTCAAACTCCCCACATCCTTCGTATAATGAAGTGGTGGTCTAAAAACACCATCTCTCTCCCTCCTACTACCTATATTACTCTGACCATTGCCATCTGAATAATTCATCGCACCCTCTGAAAAATATGGTACAGCATCACTATCTCTCAACACAGAGTGTTAAAAAAAAGCCTTAGATGGTGCAAAAGCTAAACTATAAGATACCAAAAAAATACTACTAAAAGCAGGCCGAAACCTCTGGAAGATGATTAACCTCACAGGATGCAAATAACCCTGACCATGAGGCTGTAAATAAGAAGTAATTTCCCATGGCTGTTGTATTTTCATTTTTGATAGAAAGCCTCTACTGTTCTGAAGATCCATGTTGAAGTGTATTCAGTAATATGTAAACTGTTGATGTATGCACAATACTTGTTGAAGTTATTGTCTCCTTGGATTGCTCAGTTTACTGAGACGTTAAAGCCATTAAGTAGTCAAATTAAGTACATTTTGGTAGGTGAATGAGAAAAGGTATCTTGTGATAAAACACGTGGATCTTGTGATGGAATCTTAATACTATATAGGAAAACTTAGTCACGGGCTGGAATGGGATGTTAACCGGAAGTTATTTCTACAAGTTGTGTTGGAAGATATTGTTATACTGTTTTAGATAAGGTGTTCTCTTGTGTGAGGGATGTAAATTACTTGTGTGATAAATTCTGCTGAAAGTAGCTGGGACTTAGAATGAACTGTGCTTTCTGTTTTTGCAAAAGCAATATGAGAGTGTGTCAAAAAAAGTAACCTGAACTATGAAAGGTTTTGTATTCAGTACTTGGACTGTCTTTTTCTTGGAAGAATTGTTTAAAATATAAATTCATATAATTTATGTAGTTTTCTAAGCTGAAAAGAAATATAATTGCTGTCCCTCTAAATAAATTTGGGAGTTGAAAACTATAAAGATAGTGTTCATACAAGTTTTCTACTGTCACAGAACAAAATTACCACATTGGTGGTTTTTAGCAGGCAACAAAATACGTTTTTTTTTTTTGTGAAACAGGGACTATGAGTCATTACTACATGCGTTCTACCTGAATAATTTCCCCACAACAGTTCCTCACATAAGAATGCAATGCAATACTGCTGCCTAATTGAGATAATTGCTTATAGTAGAAGTTTTAAATCCCTGAAGTCTTCTAATCCTATGCCAGAAAATAAGTACATTTTTTTGTTTGTTTTACCCTTGTGCCAGTATAGACATTTATGCCTAAGGAGTTTCTCATAGCATTAAAAATGAATTACTATACATGTTGGACAAACCATGTGCCCACATGAGACTCTGTATGGGAACAGAATTCTCATTATAGAGAAAAGGGTTTCTGTTAGAGACTGTTCTCTACCTATATGTGTACAGCTGTTGTTTTAGCTGGTGCCCAAAAATGGAAAAGTGACTTGAGACCTTGACAAATGCAACCACAGGACCAATGCACTGTGACAGATTAGTACATACTATACCCATAAAAACAGCTTAACATATTAGCAAGTCAACAGGCTGCGTTGGTGGGGGCTTTGAAACTTGGCATACCACTGAAAAATATTGGATAAGTAGACAATAATAATGACTGCCTAGTAATGTTCATAAATGTGCACCGAGGAAAAAAAAGTCTGGCTTCACACCTGACTTGAAATTCCATACAAATTTATATAGATTTGGAAAAGTAATAATGCAACAATGCTGGTTTCTCAGTTGCTAGAAGAACTGCTGAATCTGCCTTGTGTCATTTGCTGAAACCAAACCTGATAAGTATATATTTGAGTGGAAAGAAAAACACTACAGTTTCTTATTCTCAGGGAGTATTAATGAGTTAGCAGTATCTCAACATGTGCAAGTTCAAAACTCTTGGCAAACAGACAATTTAAGTTGTTCTTCTTCTTTCTGCTTTTCCCGGTTACAATTTAAGTAATATGCTAAAATGGAGACAAAAGAGAGTACCCTGTAATCCAAGTAAAAATGCAGTCTCTTGGAGGTTAAGTGTTCCACCCAGCAGCCTCAGTACTTAACACATGATATTATAAATGGTCAGGATATTGTCTAATTCAAAAAGCTTTGGAAAATGTGTGGGAGTATGTTGTGAGAGATATATAGACCAAGCAAAGAAAATAGTGTGGAATTAGAAAACTCGAAAGGCATTTCAGTTTGTGTCTCTGTGGCTGGGTTAGATAAACCTGTCATTGAGTCCTACCAAAGATTGTCATAGATAAGTCAACAAAACAAGTCAATACAACATAGAAAATAAAAGTAGTGGGCTTATAGTTATAAAAACTGTGAAAAATGGATAGCAAAATTAGGAAATAGACAGAAGACTGTCATATTGAAGAATAAAGGGGACTGGAGTAAACTCATAAGTTTCTCACCAATTTCTCAGAGCAGACAGACAGACAGAAACCTAAGTAAGACACTAGGAACACAGCAAGTTTAGAAGATGAGTTAGATAAAAGGGAAAGCAGTTCCTGTCTTTGTAAGGAAAGATACTCTTTACTTTTTACTTGTCACCAGGATGCTGAAGAAAGCAGTATTGACCTGGTTGACTTACAGATAAGCCATGTAAATTTTAATAAAGTCCAGAGTGAAGATAACACCCTAAGGAAAACTAGGGAGAATACAGCCTGCGTTTAAGAGAAAACATGAAAATCTAATTAACAGCCATACTTTGAACTATGAAATTACTTACACTAACAGTTGACATACACTGAGTACAGTTGTAATCATTCCACTGTACTTGGCTGTCATTAGGCTGATAATTTAATATAATGCCTCGTTCGATATGAACTTGTCCAACACTTGTCATAACTGGCATGACTGCAATACTTTCTCATTCTAAACAAAAAAAAAAAAAAAAAAAAAAAACAGAGAAATCGAACACCTAAATTACAAAAAATATGCAGACCATCTCAAAGTCAAACTCATACAGGCTTTAAACAGGCAATCCTTGCCTTGCAGATAGAGTCTTAGTAGACCCTGCCCTGCTATACTTGTTACACATTCACAAATCCAATGGTATTGTAAACACCCACTCAAGGGATCTCAATCTCTTTTGCAACATAAATAGAAAATGTTGAAGGTAGAGGTATGTATCACGGAACATACTTCATTTATGTAACTGTCTTTCTCTCCACATAATGTGAAATACTTTGCAACTCTATTCAAATGGAACTTGGATGAAAGGATGGAAAACTGCCAATTCACATAGGATCATAGGAGGTTACTAGGCTATTGACCTTGAGGCCCTTATAAGCCTAGCCAAGAGATTAGCCAATGTTTAGAAAAAATCAGCACCCAATGCCTTGGTCCAGCAGGGATATGGGTGGAATCCAAGGGGTATATTTTCTGTTTCCCATCCAGTTATCCAGGTTGCACTTAAAAAGGGGTAAAGATATACTCTGCTTGATGTGGAGAGGGAGTCTATTCCAGAGATGGGGGAGTCTCTGGGACACAAATCTGTCCCACCAACAAGTCTTGTTAATGTTACAGACCAGGTTGAGGCCAAGCGTGCAGGTTACTCAAGTGGAGCTTGACTTGTGGATATGTAGCAGTCCCATCAAGGTTCATAGATTCATAGGTTAGTACTAAGCTAACTGCTCTTGTGAGCCATTTTAAGCCTATCCAATTATCCCTTGTGAGACTCAAACCCTGCACCTTGTGTTTGTAAGGCAAACACCTTAAAAATTAGGCCACCCTTCCAACCCTGTGGGGTTCATGATCACCTTGTATGCCAGACAGAGATCACCTCTGAGGAGTCTGTATGAAACTGAGTAGAGGGAGAGGGCGTTTAGCCTGTCTGTGTAGGGTAGATGATTGAGGCCCCGGATTCTCCTGGTGAGGAACCTCTGTGGTCTCTCCAGATGCTGCATGTGCTTTGTGAGGTACATGCTGAAAGGGGTGTTGTACTCAATAATGGGCCATATAAGTGAAGAATACAGGGATGTTATGACCTCCTTATCCCTGGGTGAGACACCCTTATGTATGAGGTGGGCCATGTAGAAGGCTTTCCATAGAATGGAAGCAACATGGTGGTCAAAAGTCAGGTTGCTATCAACCTGGGTGCCCAAATCTCTCATGACTGATTGCGTGCTTAGGATGTTGTTATTAATGTGGTAATTTGTGGGGATGTCACTCTCCCCAAAGGGGATGATGATGCATTTTTTAGTATTCACCTTGATGCCATGTTTCTGGCACCAGTCATTTGTCTGAGTGAGACCATCTTGGAGGATGTCCACATCACTAGGGGGAACTGATGACAGCACCCGCCTTGCAGTCATTTGCAAACTTGGTCAGCCATAGCCCACTGGTTTTGGCCTGCACCTCAGAAAAGTATATCCCAAATAACAGAGGCCCCAAGACCGAACCCTGGGGTACGCCACTTGTTATGGGTCTACTGCTTGAGGTGACTTCCCCTATTTTGACTACATGGGTTCTATCAGTGAGCCAGTTTACTACCCATCTGGTAACATATGATTTGATGCCTAGTTGAGAGAGTTTATCTATTTTGACCAAGTGGGAAATAGTGTCAAAGACTTTGGCCAGGTCAAGGTAGGCGTTGTGCACTGTCTTCCCCTTGTCCATGGCTTTGGTAACTGTCTCAAAGAAATCAACCACATTTAGCAGACATGACCTACCCTTGACAAAGTCAAACTGTGTGGGATCAAGTGCTTACAGGTTACCAAAATTCTTGTTAATGAGGTCCATGATAATTTGTTCCATGGCCTTGCAGATCAGGCTAGTTAGGCTGATGGGTCTATAATTTCCCGGATGGGTGGATGCTCCAAGTTTGTGTAAAGGGATGATAGTGGCTGTCCTCCATGCAGCTCGGATGAAGCCAGTACTCAAGCTTTGGTTGAATAGGGTGCCTAATGGTGCTGCAAGTCCCTGCCTGAGTTCATGTAAGATGCAACCTGGAATGTTATCAGGTCCCATGGAGGCTGTATTTTTTGCCTTTGAGAGAGCAGTGATGACCTGTTCCCTAGATATAAGGAGAAGGAGGCAGGTACTGGGGATGTCCTGATTTACTGATGGGATGAACAGAGAGGTAAAATTTTCGCTGAATCTGCCAGCTAACAAGTTTGCTATATCTACAGCATTTGTATATGTGGTGTCCTTGACCACCAGTTCTGAACAGATCTGGATGCTTCCTTTGAGTGTGTGGACATATGTGTAGGAGGCCTTATGATTATCTCTAGCAGAGGTAGCCAATTTGGACTCGAAGTTTGCTTTGGAGGATTTCACTTGTGCTCTTATTTGCTTGCTCAGGCTAAGGAGACATTGCTTCCAATTGAGCACCTGCTCCTTCTTGGTCTTGGACAGCAATTTTTTCCTTTTGTTATAGAGATTATTCATTGCAGATGTCCACCAGATAGGTTTACTCTTCCTTGTGGGGGATGATTTAGTCATGCCAGTTATTCCTGATTCCATGCATCTATATAAATGCTTGTGAAGTGCTTTGGTGTAATTTTGGATATTGATATACAGTTCCTAGAGAAGGGTAGGGGGCTGTGAAGCTGTTTATACCATTCCTCAGGAGGCTGTAATCAGCTTTGGAGAAGTTTTTATGTCTGATCCTAGCTAGAGGGGGGTTGGGGGAGATGGTGACTTTGAAAGTGACTGCTTTGTGGTTGGATCTTACCAGGGAGGATGTTACTGCAGGGATGCTGCAGTAGTTACTCATGTTGGTTAATACCAAGTCCAAGATATTATTACCTCTTGTGGGGGTATCGACTAGCTGTTCCAAGGCATTTGCATTGACAAAATCAAAGAATCTCTGGGCATTTATGTTCTGGCATGAATAATTTATCCAATCTATGTTTGGAAAGTTAAAGTCACCCAGGATCAGGGTAAAGGGTTCAATCCTGATAGAGTCAAACATGTTCAAATAGCTGGATTGGGCATCTTGAGTCAGATTTGGGGACCGGTAGCTAGCTATGATTTGAATAGGGGTCTTGTCAATGATTAACTGCACCTAGAGTGTCTCCTATACGTCATAATGTTTGACCAGCCTGGAGGTGTGTATGTCTTTAATGTATATTGAAACTCCACCTCCTTTGGCTTTACTGCCCACAGTTTGGGGTCTGAATGTATGATAGGATGAGTAACCAGGTAAGGCTGGGGTGGTCTCTTGAATCAGGTTTCTGTGACTGCACAGATATCAGCATTTTCCAGGGTTATGAATGCTTGCAACAAGTGCAGTATCATGTTTAGACTCCTGGTGTTTAGCAGCATGACCTTTAATTTGTGCTTTGTTGACATTTTTATGTTGGTAGTTTTAACCTCATCATGTTTCCTAAAAAAGGCACTATAGGGGAGGCATGAGCCTTTGCCAGAAGCCTGAAGCCTGGGTGAGACAGATGCAGGCCACCTCTGTCAAAGCATTGTGGTCTGTCAATCATATCTTCCCAGGCTGTCAGGTACTGGATCCCCCTGGAATGACACCAGAAACTAAGCCAATTGTTAAAGCCAATCATTTTCTGTTTGTATTGAGGCATCATTCTGGGAGACAGCAGAATGCCACTTAAGGCTAGGGACATACCTGCCTGGGACACATAATCAGTGAGCTCAAACATTTCTCTATTCATATAGTCCAAAGAGATACATCTCAAGTCATTCATGCTAACATGGACTATGACAGAGTCATAACAGTACCTGTTGTTGAGAGACTTGAGTGTGTATGTGATATGGTGGATTCTGGGGGGTCTATATTAGAAGAGTGAAGCGACTTAAGAGCGAACACTCTTTCATCGACATGTAAAGCCTGAAGTCTGAAAACAGTTTTCTCCACTGTGGTGCAATCTCAGAGTTGGTATATTTAAGTAGGGGGGTGTGGGGGCAGAGCACCCCCACATCAGTGGGTTTGGGGGGCGAAGCCTCCCAATTAATTTTATTTTTATACATTTTTTTTTTTTGGAACAGCGATTTTTTTTCCTTGGAAAAAGAATTACTGTTCCATAACTTTGCTCTTTTCAGACTTTGGGTTTTACGTGTCAATGAAAGAGTGTTCACCATACCTCTCAACTGTACCAAATTTCTCATTTTTGCCGATTTTGAGGTCCAAATAATGGGGTGCCATGATTCCTGAGTAGCACCCCTTAATTTCTGAATTTCCTGGCTTTTAACCCCCCCACTTTTGGGCTGATGTCATCATGTGCAGAGGCATGCGCGATGATGTCAGCTCCATGAACAGCCTGTCAGAATTGGCTGAGTGCTCAAGGGATTTACTGTATTGTTTCTGAAGGTGTTTGTTGTGAATTGCATCTTCACATGAAATTGAATTAATCCCAGCATGTGTAGATGCGTTATGCGGCTGACAGGAAGAACTAGGATACATCTGAAGTTTCTGAACTGCATCTGATTTTCAGGAGCAAACGTCCCTGAATGCTTCTGTTTTCTGACTCAAATTTTAGCGCTCTCCCTTTTAATTCCTTTTATATCTGGTGACTTTAGAGAAAAGGTGATTAGTTACACAGTTACACTTAATAAATAATTAAGAGTTTTGAACTTATGATACAAACTTCTTTTATTTAAGATGATGTAGATTAATTCATATTCTCTTATTCAATGTCTTGAGTTAAAAGTAATAATATTTTAAACGTGCTTGCGATTATTTATGGATTTGTACCTGATTGGTTGAGAGGAGTTATGAAAACTTATAGCTGACAAATTTGTTCTGCAACAAAATGTGAGGGGATAGTTTATAGGAGTGTAATGATACCAGGTGTACAAGTAAAGGATGCCCGTGGTACCAATAAACGTTCAAAAATACAATAATGTGATGTGAGGCTGTTAAGGTACAATTTTACACTATTTTTTCTTGTACACTTTCCCCTCACAGTTGGTACAAGAACTACAGGTGTGTCTGTAAATCATCAACTGGATTGAGAAAAACGAACAACCATTAAAAGGAAATTCCACATTAGGAAAGTGTCTCCTTTTTTTACTTGAAATACCATTACACAGCAGAACAAAGCTGGATGGGTTTTAAAGCCATCTATATGAGTAAGAGGTAAGAGCAGACGAGTTTGCTGAGGTTGCTGTGTTATTGCCACCACGGGTACACTTTACCCAGAAGTGCTTTGCTGTGTGTTTCCGTTCGTTCCCTTTATCCCTTTGCTAGCAGAAAGGAAGCAGTAAAAGACTTTTTCTGCCCATCTTTTCAGGCCAGCCAAAGTAGAGTGCGAGTGGCACATGCATTTCTCCAGCTGCTACAGGTAAGGATGACAAACAGTAAAATAAAAACTCTGCATGATTCGATTACCAGGATTTGATTTTCAGGTCCATTCTGCTTTTACCACTTTTGAATTTGCATAAGCCATGCGTGCATTAAACCAGTTACCAAGTCTGTACTTTGAATTTGTGTGAGCTGTGCTTCTGCTTTTACTACTTTTGAATTTGTGTAAGCCGTGTGTGTATTAAACCAGTTACTAGGTCCATACTTTGAATTTGTGTAAGCCGTGTGTGTATTAAACCAGTTACCAGGTCCATACTTTGAATTTGTGTGAACATTAAACTCTGCATTTCATTCAATTACCAGGTCTGTAACCAACCATTCTGCTTGAATTTACTTCAGGTCCATTTTGCTTTTACTAGTGTGTGTGTGTGTGTGTGTGTGTGTGTGTGTGTGTGTGTGTGTGTGTGTGTGTGTGAGAGAGACTACCATGTAGAGGTGACGTATATTTACGGCTGAAGGGTTTCAGTCTGCTACAGGAGTGTAAAGAGAGTAATGTTACTAAGGCTACAGACATAACCAAAGTAATATTAGATAGATGGAGTGAAACAGTAAGCTCAGTGATTAGCAGAACTGCACTGTGATGATGATGGTAGAGTTAAACAAGCATTTGCCCTAGGCATGCCTACTGTAATCAAAGAATGGGTTACTCAGTGATTGGCAAAATGTAAGTTATAAGTTTGTTTAGATGAGCAACAAGGTGTGGGTAGGTAAAGAGAGCTATGGAACAGATCTATCAGGATATCTGCCTCTAGATAATATGGTGGAGATAATTAGGGAGATGGAGCCAAAATCACAGATGGTGCAGAGGATAGGTGAGGGAAAAGTGGATGTAATCAAGGTTATACTTTCTAATTTTGTAGGAAGAGACACTGGAGGATCTAAGCATGATGGACAAAGTACTAAACTAGGGAAGAATAAAGAACTGGTTAGGGAAGGAAAGAAATCTAAAAAGGGTCAGTATGGACTGGAGAATACTGCAGCACAGAATTAAAGTAAACAGAGAGTACATGTGTTCACGTTGGTGCAGTGATTAGTATTGCTGTCTTACAGTGCTTAGTTGGTTTGATTCTATACTAGGATGCCTTTTATGTGGAGTCTGTCTGTCTTCCCTCTGTCCCACTGGGGTTCTGCCTCTTGCTTGATTTTCCTCATATATTCCAAAGACATGCTGTACATGAATTAGAGGTTTTTCCAACTGCCTGTAGTACATCTCACAATCTGGTTACTGAAAAATTGCTACATTTTTGGTTAACTAATAGCTAATTCCACAAGCAAGATTTCCACTTGGAAATGGGATTCCTCTCTGTATTCTGGCATATGCCCTTCCAGTGACTGCATCTTGCAGGAAACATAACATATAAATGTACTTTAATGGAGCTTTTCTCCCTTGTCCTCTGCTGAAAATGGACTGTGCCCAGTCATACTTTCCTGGTCAACAAAGACAGATAAAAAAAAATTAATTCCTAGAACATGTGCAAAACAACATATACAGGTTTACAGCTAACTCTCTGTTGGGTAATATTATAACATTTACACAGCTTCTAATGCGGATTATCTCAGAAATGACAGGATGTGGTATAGATTTTGGTAAACAGATAACTTTATTACAAACAACACTGCAGGACAGCATAAACGATATTAACACTTCAACATCTCACACCGAACTGCCCAATGACTTAATACGTGGATTGCATTATGGTATTTTTGCAGTCTCTCAGAGGGGCAATGCTATGTATTTGTATTAAAAAAGCAGTATCACTATGTACACATATGGGGCCATATTTTGATTTTGTGTTCTTCAGTTTGTTTGAAAGTTGGTATCCCACAATTCTATTGGAGTGGGTGGGGCTACATAATTATGTATGAAACTTTTATGTTAATCAGTGTACAGATTTGTACCTATTTTTCGGCTCCCTATTAAGCTGTCACAGACACAGGTTAGGTTGTCGAATGTGTCTATGTTAAATTGAAAAGTGCGAAAAGGTAAAATAGCGAAGCGGCTTTTCAGTGAATTCTTTCCCTGGGAAAGAATTTGCTTGGCCGCTTTTGCTACTTTGCCGTTTTTGGCACTGTAGTGTGATCTCGGAGTTGGTATATTTAAGTAGGGAGGTGTGTATGTTTACAGTTTTTTTTTTTTTTTGTTTTGGAACAGCGATTTTTTTCCCTTGGAAACAAATCTCTGTTCTGAGGTTTCGACGTTGTAAGCTTTTGCTTACATGGGGTCAATTATGTGTCATTCGCTTTTCTGAGCATGTGATATAATATAGACCCTATTTTTCATGGGCTTTGTCCAGATCTTTGATGTTTCCAGGTTGAGAGGTATGGTGTTCACTCTTAAGTCACTTCACTCTTCTAATAGAGACCCGGATTCTGGCACCTGACAGACAACTAACTATGACTTTCTCCTTATTCATCCTGGTGAGAGGCACATCTTAGCTTAGTACCCATGTCCATCATGGAGAAGGGAAACAAGTTAATGTCCCAACATTTCCTTTTTTCCCACTTCTAGGTTATTCATATGCAAAATATAAGGGTTAAACACCACCATAGGAATGTAAGGCTAGGCCACTTAATGTCCTTACAGATCAATAGCCTAGTAAGTTCCTATGAACTTATGATTAATGACAGAGACCAGATCGCAAGCTATATATTGATGCAAAAAGCCTTTTAGACCAATAATGATGTCTGCACATAGCCACATTTTGGGTCATTATCACAGGATGGATAGGCCAGTATACTATCCAGATTTTGCTGCCTTTATACTTTGAAGGAAGTAGAAAACTGTTGTGCACCTTCCTAAGATGTCAAAAGGCAGTGTCTAAGCCAGGGTTTAGGAACCTTTTGATACCCTTACATATAGTAGATATCTCATTTGATTGAATAGCAATCGACATTATAAGTCCCCTTGTGAAGTCAATTGATTTTCACCAAGATATACTGGCAATCATAAATTGTATAACAAAATTTCCTGATATAATACCCTTTCAAAGAGTTAATGTAATGCTTACAGCTAAAGAACTAGTTCTAATTTTTCCAGAATAGGAATTTCCCATTAGATTAATTGGGCCAACATACCCCGTTGGTAACTAGAGTAATATCTGAACTCTGACAGTTTTTCAAGATGAAGCAGATAAGACCTTTGTGCACTGTCTACAAACAGATGGGTTATTTGAACACTAATAAGACCTTAAAATCTATGTTAAGGTAACCCATAAAAAAGGACGGAAAAATTTGAGACCAGTTACTCAATTATCATCAACTTGTCATTAGGGAGGTAACAAGGCTCAGCTGAATTTGTTTTGCACTGTTATATGGACGACATCCCTGAGCTGCGTTGATACAGCAAAGGAAGCCTGGGAAGGATAAAACGATGCCTTTAAAGTATAGTGCAGCATTTTTCAGACCTACAAGACAGATTGATGCCTATGATAAAAGACTATATATAGAATAATTTAAATAAAATGGTTACTAAGGAAGAAGATAATGGACAAACTATGAATAATTACAAAGATTTTAAAAGCAAGATGGTGGTTAATCAAGTTAAGGTAGAGCTAAGTTGTAGCTTTTTTTCAGCCACAAATGTTGAACTGGATTCCAAACAATAAAAACATGTTTTCTATTGAAATGTTCTCTGTCAACTAAATAATGTATCTATCAGTATCACTGAAGTATGGAGAAATGTAATTGTATGCCATAAAACCTAAGATTTCTGTATAAATAGATAGAAGTCATGTTTGTAAATATTATAAATATGTTAGTATTATATAGTACCATCAATAACATTTTTTTAACATACTTAATGTTATCATCTGGTGTCTGATTGACATCTGGTACAGTGACTAATAAGCCCTTTCCCATCATTGCCTAAGTCTCCCTCAGTGCATGAGTGCCATTGCAATAAAGGGTTTATATGTTCTAACTGTGCAACAGAAGTAGTGGAGTCAAACTTAGTTTATACAGTACAGGCAGGACTTTCATCCTTACTAATCACTTTGTATGTAATATTGCCAGAGGCATAGATGATTCAATTAATCCTAAAACTTTACACCCCAATACCTCAGCAAAAAAAAAAAAAAAAAAAAAAAAAAAAAAAAAAAAAAGGAATTCTGCAGTACAGTACACAATCCATTGTCCCCTCCCCCAGCTCTTAAAGTGAAGAGCAAAACAGGTCTGCTTTTTCTACTGTTACACCAACCAAGTTGCTAAATACACACTCCCTCTCTCTTGGCCCCCCCAAAAAAGTTCTGAAATCAGGTACCTTGGCCTCTTGAAAAATGCAGGAGCCAATCAGGTCCCATTTCTGTGCCTTGTTCCAGATGTTATAACAAAAATATTTTACTCTTTTAAACTGTAGCAAACAAATGTTACAGTATATACTGTGCACAGAGTGCTACAGTGCTCAGGTTTTTGTTCAATTTTTTTTTTACTTTTAAACTGCAGCAAACTGCTTGCTACAGTTTAGACCACAAATGAAATGATATACAGCTGTTTTAGCTAAAACAGAAAAAAGAAACTTTTTTCACTTTTAAACTGTAGCAAGTTGCTTACTACAATGTAGAAAGCAGTTACTAAAGTTTGGAGAAGACCACACATGGAGTTCTATAGTGCTTAGGTTTGACTGCAGATGCAATACCAGGTTTTAAAAGTCGCTATGCCATAAATAGAGAATGGGATGGATTGTGCTCCCTAACACTTTGTGCTGGGGAAGTTGATATCTTCACCGCACCATAGATATGCTGCTGAATACTGGAATTGCATCACATCTAAGCACCATTCCAGTACTTGAGATTACCAGATTTTAGCTGATGGGTCATGTTTGTCCTTAGAGCCTTTATTAAATGTGACTTATGGAGAGTACCACTGCTATCATTTTATTCCTATATATTCTTCAGTAAACTTATGCCTAATGACTTTGTAGTACAAGAAGTTCTTCAATTACACTCATCAGCTGGGTAAAGATAAACTTGTTGAGCATGTCCACAACACAAGATACTATCTTAACAGTGCTTAGGGGTGCTTAACAAAAGCTTATTAAGGACACCTAAATGCTGTTAACTTTGGTTTCATGTTAGAGTCTAACGAGACAGCACTGGTCAGCAAAAAACAGTGGTAGAATGTAAAATATCTTTTTAAAGCTCATAGAACTTCACTCTGCTACTTTTATAAACAAGATGTAACAGCTTTTAAAGCCGTTAATTCTACAGAGAGTTACTTTGTTTTTGTGTGCTCCCTTTTTGACAGCATTAAGTGCTTTACTGGCTTTCAATGTTTTGAAAGTTGGTAAAACACTGTACCCTCTTGCACTTTGTTTTCATTAGCTATTATTAAATGACGATTATAGATCGAGTCTCGCCAGTCAGAACCTCTTATTATGTGTTGTCTACATGGATGCTAAGGTTCACCTTTTGATCTTACTTTTGAGATAAATTTCTTGGCATCCATGTCTCAAACACATAATAAGTTGGTTATGATTGGAGATCTAATCATAATCTTCTATATCATGTACAATAGTAACTAACACAAATATTTTTCTGTTCAACTTCTCTATATATTTGTACCACCAACTTTATTGCGAGGGCAGTAAGTAGATTCTAGGCAAATTGCTTTGACTCACACACTTATTTTTCACATTTCCAGAGTTTTATTTCAATGGACTGAATGAGTTCCATAGTAGTAGTTTCACTTTTACAAATATACTATTTTATTTTACTGCTTCAAATCCCACAACCTGATACAATAATTAATATTAGAGAATGGGTGACCTGTAGATTGCCCCCTGAATGGAGGACAAATGTTCTCCAACAAGGTGTTAATGTATAGGTAATGCCCACTGAAAAATGAGCCCACCACTTTGCAACACCCTAATAAGCTGCTGTGGAGCTTGGACTGAAAAAAAAAAACTAATGACCACCATTATTTTATACTCAGTAAGCAGTGCTTTTGCTGTTCAGCAAGTGTAAAATAACAAATAAATAAATAAATAACACGTGTGTATGTGAGAATGTATGTGTGTACGAGAGTAAGACAGAGAGATCGATCGAGTGAAACAGAAAAAAAGAATGTGTGTGTATGTGTGTGTGTGTGTGTGTGTGTATGTGTGTTTCTATTTCTGTCTGTGTGTGTAAGTGAATGCATGCATGAAAGCAGATGAGACTGTGTGTGTGTGTGTGTGTGTGTGTGTGTGTGTGTGTGTGTGTGTGTGTGTGTGAGGAAGAGAGAGTGAAGAGTGAGAATGATCAAGCGATTCCCTGGCAGAAGCAGTAGTTAAGAGGTTTGTGAATCTCTCAACCTCATAGACATACCTCTCAACATCTTAATACAATAAATCTGGACAAAGCCTGTCATAATGGGAGGACAAATGCTCAGAAATAGGGGCACATTTTAAATAATGCTCTCATAAACTTAGAAAGTTGCTAGAATAACAGGATTTGGGTTAGCATGCATTTTTCTGAAGGATATGAAATCTGAAACTTAGACGTACATCATTATTTAACAATTTTAATCTTTAGATCATCCAAGTGATTTATCAAAAACACATTTTTCATGAGGAACAGATCAAAAATATGATTAAAAAAGCCAGACATTCTACAGAAATCTGTATAGTTGAGAGGTATGCTTAGATCCAGGTATCTGGACAAGCCTAAAATAAGTAAGGAACAATGGCTCAAAAATAGGAACATATTTTAAGTGAGTTGTGTTAACATGCAATTTTTGAAGCAGAGGAGTGTGTGTGTGTGTGTGTGTGTGTGTGTGTGTGTGTGTGTGTGTGTGTGTGTGAAAGACTGAGTGAGTAAGATCAACCACTTTCAGCAGCAGTAAATAGGTTTGTATACCTCCGGATCTTTCAGCTAAAGACGTGGATAAATCCTAATATAAAGAGGGAACAGAGGCTCAAAAACATTAACAGATTTTAATTATTGCTCTTACAAAACTACAAACTTGCTTAAATAAAACTGTTTCTGTTAGTATGAATTTTCTAAAGGAAATAAAAGTCTATGACTCAAATGAATGTTATTATTTACTAATTTATCTCCAATGACTGGTAACAAACTAAACATTTTAGAAGTAAGGGACCAAAAATAAAGTAAATGCCTGGATATTTTTTAAAGCATTATATTTTGGATGTAAAATGCTTCCTCCAACTCCATAAACATATACTACAACAAGTTTAAAACTTTAGGCAGAGGAGCTATTTTACATCAAAAATATATAAAAACTAATATAGTAATTAAAAAAATAAATAAGCAAAGCACAACAATTTTATGGACAGCGCATTCTCTAAATGTAATAATGCCCTCCAGGGTATGTGTTATTGTGACAATAATGCCCTTCCAGGAGAGTAGAGGCAGTCTGCCACATAGCTTCCACAATAACATGCACCGTGTTGGGCATTATTGCTTGTGAAATGTGTCATGTATTCTGCATTTTCACCAATTTTTGATTCTGGTAATATTGGGTCTAGCAGAGAATGCTGGCCTAAAATTGTTAGTGAAGAGTTGGAAGGACGGACGATCCACAGATGTATATTTTGATGACTTGATGAAAAGTATTACTATGCTCTAGAAAATTTGCATTCTAAACTTTATTGCAAATATTTTTTACAGAGAAATGTTTAGTTTTCTGTTGCTTGGGGAAATGTTTTACTCTGTAGGAAAATAGTTTCTTTGAACAGAACCAAGAACTTGGGTTGTTGCATATAGTGACATATGGAATCCAGAAACAGGGTCTGCAGTTACATTTGAATGATTTGTCAACATTTTTATTCCTTAAGTTGTATTACTCTGTTTTCTTTTCTGCTTGAAATTATAATATTTTTACATAAAAAGTATCTCATGACACAAAACAGAATATGCAATTTTTCTGTTTCATAACAGACTTTGAGAAAAATGAAATATTCTTTTACAGTTATCTGAAATGTTATAGTTAAGGTTACCAATTGTCTACAATGCAGTGAATTAAAATAAATAAAATAAAAAAATATTAAAACTGCACAAAAGAAATAAAAAAGAACAACAGTATATCCACCAATTCTTTGTTTTCTCTTCTGTAAAATATCTACTCTTTCTACTTGTTTAATGCTTTAGTGTGAATTACCCTAGAAATGATACAGAGTCATAAACATAAGGTTTGTTTTACAGCCAAGATGCTAATAACTAACTAACAGTATGAAGAAAGGGAAATGACTAATGTCTGGAAGGGCTTAGAGCTGATGTTTAATCTTCTAACCAAATCTAGGAACACATACATGGGACTTGGATAGGAGACAATAACACCTATAATTTGAACACTCTAGAAGGGGAATAATAGAGACATAAGTTAGAAGAAATCCAAAAAAAAAAAAAAAAAAAAAAAAAAAACGGTGGAAGGCCTTGTCAGTGGTAAGGTAACCATCCTAATGCACTAGTACATGTAGAAAATATGCTAAAGGATACTGCAGCAAATTAAATTCAGTAGCTTTGTGAAAACTGATGCAGTAAGATAGCTGAAATGGCCAGGAAATATAGGATGCAGAGGGGGATTTTGAGTAGACAAAGGCATGTGGTACAACACCCATACAGTGAGACTGTCAACTTTGATATGCCAAACATTTCTAAAAATAACTGTTCATATCTGTAGAAGTACCATCATTCTAGTTGAACATTTCAAGAAAAAGTCAAGAGTCTGATTATGAGTGATCTAAGGAAAGGCTATGCGATTTACATCTATGTGTTTAAAAGAAACAGAAAGGGAACAGGTAAATTTAGGGTAAAATGTTTAAGTCTCTCACTATAATTAAGGTACAGAGAAAGGACATTTTGCATAAAATATGATAATCAATTGACAAATGATACTCATGACAGAGGTAAGGTGGGAAAATGTGCCATCATACAATGGGTTGTAGGCTACCCTTTATGGAAGAAGTAATGTAGCAAAACAATATAAGATGGCTGTAAAAGTAACAGCTAAATTGTAGGATAGTCTGAGCCACTGACTACAATCTAGCTGTAAAACTATAATTATACAATGACTGATCATTAACACTCAAAAACGAGCATGCTGATTGGTCAGCCCAACCAGGGTGCCCATCGTAAATCGAGCACATACCAATTTAAAAAAGTCTGGTCACCTGGACTTCCTTCCATTAATATATGCTACCAAAATTTTACTTTTGTTTCAGCATTATTGTATTCTATATCAGCAATCACTTTGTTTCATTAAAAAAAAAATTACAAAAACAGGAGACTTCAAATGAATGAGAGAGACAAGACAGAGAAAAATCAAAGGATAAACAAGTACATTATGCAAAATTAGAGAAACGTATTTGATTATCCTTTGATTTTCTGAGTCCCATCTCCCCCATACTTTGAAAGTCTCCCAGTTTCTTTTTTTTTTTTTTATTAAAAACAAACAGAAAAAAAGACAACAGAGATCTTCCTTTCTGTGTTGCTTTCTTTACACAGCAGTGATGTACTGTGTAAGTGTGGGTATGCTAGTCCCATGCACATGAATAATACATCAAGAAAGCCCCAGGATACCAAGGAAGAATGCAGAAGAGAAGCACATCCCAATTATACAAGGACGTTATTTAAGAAAAGTAACGAACTTTTTTCTTAAATAATAGTGTATAATAGCAATAGCCCACAGCTGGGTCACTCTCGTGACCAAACCACACCAACTGTGGATAAATCCAGCATTACCCACACCCACCCATGGGTTATTGCTATAATATAAATCAAGATACTATGAAAAATCAGCTTTAATTAATGGACATTCATTAGTGATTACAACTGTGAAAGTAAGCAAGGCAATAAGTTGTTTTTCTTTAGACTGCACTCTGTCAGATCTGTTTGCAGCAGTGACTCCATAGGAACAAGATGTTCAACATTTTATTCCTGGCACACAATTTAAGAGGACTACATCTGCTGTGTGGAATTTTGTTTTACTACTTGAAAGCAGTAAAATGTGCTTTGATATATATTACTAATTGAAAGGGCTGTCAGAAGAGGAATGACATTACACTTTTGGCACAGTGACAACTTACTTTTTTTTCTTCTGGACTTAAAGAGTAAAATAAAGGCAGTTCAGACAGAAATACTGTGTGACAAAACAGAGTACAACTGCAAGAAAAATACTCACACCTACACTAAGTGTGCATCATTCTGAGTGAACAGACAACACAAGCAGAACTCACCTTCTTCCTCCTAAATTTAGTTTTCTTACTGATTTTCTTGTAGCCTTAAATATTGAGGGAGATTCATAATGGTTATCATAAGTGTAGACTACACGTACAGTTAGTGTAATCTTTCTGAGTGATTAAAAAACACAAAAATGTGTTAGCAATGGTCTTGAATACAGACTGTGAGAAAACTATGTTATCATGTATCATAAAATTTTCAAGACAAACACTTTCTGTCTTCCAGGAGTTAAAATTGCTCTCAATGCAGCAGATATAGTATAAAAATACAGCAAATGTTCACATTTGAAAATGTGCTTGAAATACTACAAACCTCTTTGATTGTCATGAAAACTAATTTCTTTGCAGATACAAGCACTGCCATGTCTACATAAATTTAATTTGGCATTAAATAATATCTAGATTTACTATTGCAAAGGGTTTCATATGAAAAATATAACTGCATATTTGTCATTTAAAGTTTTTTATTTGGTCTTGGTAGTTATAAAAATGCAGTCCATTAAGTCACTATTTGATTACCTCCTTAATTCAGAGTAGATTCACAGAGGAGATAGAATCTCTTCCAGCACTCAGTGAGTACAAAGCATCGAAGTTCATCCTAAATAGGGCACCAACCCACCAGGATTCTTAGATGTTCACATTGTTACCATTTATATAAAACAGCAGTCTCAGCAGCACACTCCTTGAGTGTAGAAAGCTGTGTGTTCTATTCCAACACCAGGTAGTTAGATTAATTTTCCAGTACTGGCACTTCAGTGTAGCATAATGGGGATATTGCATTCCTAAGTGTGCTGCCCTTCAGATAAGGAAAGCTGTGAGTTCTATTCCAACACCAGGTAGTTAGATTAATTTTTCTAGTACTGGCACTGCAGTGCAGCATAAAGGAGATGCTGCACCCCTGAATGTGTGGTCCTTCAGATAAGACACCAGACTGACGCCCCACCTACTTGAGCTGGTGATGGCTCAGGGGATGCAAAAGATCCCACAGCAATTATTGAAAGGAATAGGGGTTCTTTATTGGTTAGCATCACTTATATACATTATTTACAATTATTTACACCGTTATACAATACCGCACAATTTTATATTAGTAAGCACTTCCCCTGCCCTTTTTTAAAGCCAAAAAATGTATTTTCTTTAGAATTTCTGCTAGCATCCATTTCCCATTGAACTTTACTTCATTAATTCTCTAAGTCCATAATACCCATACAAATTAAATATTTTTTTATCAGTTTTCTTCACATCTTTTTGTTTTTATTCATAATACCCATATGCAAATTTGTCCATGTTTAAGTATTCAACCATTTCAAAACCATTCATTTTATTTTTACATATGTCTTCCCGTAACTTATTCACTCTAGAACATTTTAAGAAGACTTGTCCTGTTGTTTCAAGTGCCCTGCAATGAATACACATCCTTTCTTATTTCCTTTTATAAGGCATATTAGCCTTAACAGTTAGTTTACCTACTGATAATCCCAACAAAAAATCTTTACATTCATATATTTTCTTACACCACATAAATTTTAGTTTAATAGCTTTTTTTCCATCTGTAAATATTTCCAAAGAAAAAAACTGTAATGTTCTTTACATAATATTGAAATACTATTCTTTCATATTTTTTTAAACATATGCACTTTTATTTTCCATAAAAAAATTGTTTTGATATAACTTTGTATCTTCATTCATTCCCATCCTCATTTTCCCCAAAACACTTATATTTATTATACAGAATGTATTCTATTAGATTCCTATTCTCTTTTTTATAACTTACTAAGGCCTTATACAAATTCAGTGAAGTCACATGAGCAAATAGCTTTATTAATCCCAATCCTCCTCCTTCCTCCTTTTCATATAACATTTCCCTTCTAACTAGATTTAATCTAGACCCCCATATGAACAAAATATAACGTACATTAACTCCTTTTTGTAATTCTTCAGTATCATGTAAATAGTTGCTACATATGCTAACTTGCCTAGTAAATTAGAATTTATCAAAATACAAATTGTTCTTGTATGACAACTTAAATGATTTTCAAAATGTGCATATCTCTCTCTTATTTCCTGAAGAATTTTCTCCAAATACTGTTCCTAATATATCTATATTCTCTACATTGAACTGTATCGTATATTACCCATGAGCCCAAAACCTTTAGTTTTTTGTTAGTTATACATAAACCAAGCATCTATAAAAATGTAGTTAACTTTCTGATTGTCTCTTCCTTCCATTCTTTGTTCTTAGTGATTAACACTAAGTCATCTGCATATGTATATATTATTGGTAATTGTATTTCATCTATCTTATATCCTGCCATATTGGATATTTTATTAATTTTATTAACAATTACATTGATAACTAAAGAAAAAATAATACTACTCGCTGGGCATCCCTGCCTTATTCCACACCCTATTTTAATTTCCTCACTTAACCATCCATTTAAAATTATTCTTATGTTATTTCTTTCATATGCAGAGCAAACTTAATTACTTTTATTATCCTAGCATTTATGTTATAATCCATTAATATGTCCCATAAGGATTCATATTTTATTTTATCAAATGCCTTACTTAAATCTCCTACCATAATTTTAGCTTCCACCTTTCTAGTTGCAAAATCATCTATGACTTCTTTTACTATCTATAATAGATCCTGACTTCCTTTCCTTTTTCTACTAAAAATTGTTTGATCAAGCAACGTATCTACTTTGTTTGTTAGTCTTTTAGTTATTATTCTCATAAATATCTTATAGTGTGTATTATTAAATACTATTGGTCTCCAATTTTCTTTATTGTTTTTATCTCCTTTTTTCCATATTAATTTCATGATTCCCATACATATCTCTTTATGTACCAGACCTGTTTTTAACCATTCATTTAATACCACCAATTTTCCATATCATTATACATACAATATTCACTACCATCCAGTCCTGTTGCTGTATCTATATTGATACGTCTCAATGCTTAATTTAGCTCTTTCACATTTATATTTTTCTCTAAATTCTCATTAGTGTTTTAACTAGCCACTTCTGAGTCACTTTTGTTTCTTTCTTTACAAAAGATTGTCCTATATGTTTTTTATTACCTCAAATATTCCATCGTGTGTGATCATTTTTTCTCCTTCATTATTCTTTAATTCCCTTATTATTCTTTTATTTTCTTTTACTCATTTGTTCAAGTAGGGTGCTAGCTCATTTTTTCTTCCTTGGAAACAATATCTTTGTTCATATAGCAATCTTCTAATCTTCTCCTGATTTATGTCACATATTTCTTTTTTTCTCATAGAAAGTGCTTATCCTTCATTATTTTCTCGAACACTTCTTGAATCAGCTGTTTATAGTTTAATGTCTCTATTCTTCTCTTTTCCTCTTGCCACTCCAAAAAAACAGTTTGTAAATATTTTCCTTAGAACTTATCTACAACTTATCCAATTTTCATACAATATTCTCATACCTATATGATCCTTCCATAATTTTTTATCTCTTTCCTTTCATCTTTATTTAAGTCATTTTCATTAAGCCTGTTAATACCTTTGCCTATTTTATGCATCCTTCTTTCTCATGTACCTCTATCCATATAGCTACATTGTCTGAAAATCCTGTCTTTTTTACTCCTTCTTGTGGAATTTTTAAATTATCCAATGCTAAAAAGTAGTCAATTTTGGTTTTGATTTCAGTTCTTCTGTAAGTCCAATGTTTGTTATCCCATATGTATAGCTTTCCATATTTGATTATCTCATATATCATTTTAACATCACTAATATCTTTCATTCCTATTCTTAAATTGCAATTAAAATCCCCCACTAATATTATATCTATATTAAAACCTACATAATTTAGATTGTTTTAAACATTATCTCTTTCTTTCCTTGTAACATGTATATATATTGCAATAATTCTGTAAACATTTGTTTGCCATCTTATATCTATTACCGTTATTATTCCTCTTACTTGTGGCACACACAGTCATAATGGAAGGTTGGACAAGAGCTGTTCTGCAGAGTCTGTGCACGTCATCTGGAGAAGCAGTTAGCTTTGTAGGAGATGCCTGCTCAAAGAATTAATGGGATTTGTTTAGACTACACACTTGGACATTACATGTACTATCCCCTCTGCATACCACTCCTGTTCTACTAAATCAGTGTCACTAGGAAGACACCATCTACCTGAAGAAATAACCATTGGATTTAACTGACTAGCCATCCATAGGAGAAAGCAAATAAGGTTAATATCTTTATAAGCTGATGTAAACCAAGAGTACAATTATTTAAGCAAGACCTGGGTCCATAGCACTGCGAGGTGTCCCCCAGTCACCCAGTAAGGGAGCCTCTTTCCATCTAAAGGTGGCTAAAACCTACCAAAAATATAACCAGTTGCACAAGGAGTTAGCACCATTCCCTGCTTTTAATCAATAAACAAACAGGTAGCATCTAGTGCAAACTGGTGTACTCTCTGAAAATAGAAAAAGCAACAAACAGAAATTTAAAAACATCCCCCTCCTCTTTCTTCCAATCAGCATCTCTCACCCCAACCCTCCCTCCCTCCCAATCAGCATCTCCCATCATCATAAGATTACGCCTGTTTCTTTCCTCATACTAATTATCTCTCAACACCAAAGGGTCCCCCACTCTGCCACTCTTTATTTTTTCATTCTTATCATATCCAGGTAACCTCATGCTCTAAAAATGTCTAGAACTCTTTATACACCAGCATCTAAGCACACACTGGCTATCTCTCTGCTGTCTATACTACCTATTCTCTACCTCCTCACCACTTACGAAGGCCAATACTATCTCGAATTCCAGTACCCAAATCATCACACCATTACCCCAACTTCTCTAATAACACATCTTATCTAACTATCCCCCACACATCTAATCTATCATCCCCTTTAAATTACCACCCAATTAAAACCCTAAACTCCAACCCCAAAGGCAAACATTATCTAAAATGTATACATAAATTTCTAAAACTCATCACCAGATTTCAATACAACCTCATAGTAGACGGGGACATACATCCCAACCCTGGCCCTTCTTCTCATAGTGCCACTAACTCCTACAACAATACCCCTACCATTACCCTACCACTTAATAGAACCACTAACTCTCTTCTCACCTTTCACATAAACATTAGAAACATAAACAACAAAATACATGACCTACATGCCCTATTAGCAGTCCATTCCCCAGATATAATGTGTCTCACAGAAACCTGGCTAAAATGTACTACTGCTGAAGATGAGATATTACCACCAGGGTATAATATTCACTGATTAGACAATACTACTAAAAAGGGAGGGGGAATATCAGTTCTCTACAAAAGCACACTAAGTGTTAATAGGGATTCCATACAGCCACCCCCATTTAATAATGCTGAAATCCTTATAGCTAAACATCGAATTAGCCACAACAAATGCATAAATATTGTCTATATCTACATTCCCCCAGGGAACAATATAAGCACCCTAGAAGATATCCTCCAATGGTTATCCACTAACCACCCCAAGAAACCATTCTGCTTGATGACTTCAACATTGATTGGTCCACTTGTGCAGCTGAATCCCCTGTCACCCACATAAATCTCTTCGAGTTCAGTCAAATAATAACTGCTCCTACTAAGATCAGCAAACCTAACAACAGAGAAAGTATTCTTGATTGGATTCTTATCAATAGTCATCACCACTTGTATAAATCTGGAACCCTATCCGATGACCTAAGTGATCACTCTTTAACTTACATTATCAAGGATAAGGATAAGAACTCCCATCAACCCACCTATAGAACAGTCAGAAATACCAAAAATGTCAATCCTGTAAATTTCCAAAATAAACTTAACTCAGTCAACTGGTCAATCCTAAAACCTATACCACTAGAAGAGGCAGTGGCATATTTTAATACTAAATTCCTAAACATCCGGGACTCCCATGCCCCATCTCATAATATTAAGACTAAAACAAATACAGCACCATGGCTCACTAAGGAAACCAAACTAAAAATCAAACTTAGAAATAAGACCTGGGCCATCTGGCGAGCAACCAAAGCTCCTCTCGACCAACTAAAATACCGTCAATTTAGGAATGACACAAAAAAATCTATTCAGCAATACAAAAAAAAGCTACTACCAAAACCTGCAGCAGAAGCACCAAAACAATCCTAAAAAGTTCTGGGCAGGTATAAACCAGCTTCTTCATCCAGGACAATCTACCACTCCACCCCAACAAACTACACCCAAAAACCACCTGAGAGCATCGCTAGTGTCTTTAATAATTTCTTCACTGAAACAATTCAATCTCTTGCTAACCAACTCAATCCCATACACTCTAACTCCACCACTAATACACCCTTGATTAGCTCCTCCACTAGCACACCCACAGCTCATCCCCCCTCAACTTACAACCACTCTAATTCGATCACTAATCAAAAAATTGAATCCCCCCCACCCTATCTGCTGACCTTCTCTCAGCAGGGTTCTTAAACATAGCTGCTGATGCCATAGCATTTCCCATATCTATCCTGCTCAACAGGTCCCTAACTGTTGGTTCTATCCACTCATCTGGAAAATATCCCATGTTATCCCACTCCACAAAGGTGGAAGTTCCACAGAATTATCCAATTATAGACCCAATGCCATTCTTTCACCACTGGCCAAAATAATGGAAAAGTGCGTCCCCAAACAAATTATGTACGATCTCATTCAGAACAAAATACTGGCTGTCTCTCAGCATGGCTTTAGGCCACATCATAGCACCACCTCCACTCTCCTTTCCTTCACCAATGTCATAAATCTAAACAGAAATAATAACTTGCTGTCATCATCCCTCTTCCTAGACCTCTCAAAGGCCTTTGATATGGTCAATCACCAGTTACTCATCCACTCTCTGAAATCTATTTCATTGGAAAACCATAATATATAGTGGTTCCAATCCTAGCTGAATGACAGACAACAAGCAGTATTTTGTCAGGGCAAACTATCCACTCTGTTACCTCTCACTCTTGGAGTTCCTCAGGGTTCCAATTTAGGTCCTCTACTCTTTTCAATCTTTATCAATAACCTACACACTGCCATCCCAGATGCATCCTGCATCCAATATACAGACAACTCCAATCTGATCTGCTCAGCCTCCTCCCCAACAGTACTGCAAACCCTAACCCAGAGTACATTCAACATGGTTGAAAAGTGGCTCTCTAATCACCGTCTTCTCTTGAATCCCAATGAGAGCAAACTGTTACTCTTTACCCCCACTTGTAGGACCCCCCCGATTTCCTTTTCTATAACATCAAACGATGGTACCTCTATTTTACCAGATATCCAAACCAAGCTTTTAGGGGTAATAGTAGATAATAATCTCAAATTCGATCTGCACATCAACAAGATTATCAAAACCATCAACAAAAAGCTCAGCTCACTATATAGAAATAAACTTTTTCTAACCCCTATAGCTAGAATTGTTATTGCCCGTTCTCATCTTCTCTCCACCCTTCTATATGTTTCCCCTGTACTCTGCAACCTAAACAAATCAGAGCTTACCAAACTCTCTCACTGATACCACCATATTGCCAGATTCACCACTGGATCAACATATAGGACACTTCACTGCCACAACCTCAATCTCCTAGGGTGGCTAGAACTGCCAAGCTTAATACAGTTCAATCAGCTAATAGTAGCACATAATATTCTCAACCAACCTGAAAATACCCCACCCTTAAAACTGTCATAAAACCATACAGTAACTCCAGACCATTACGCTCATCCAACAAGCTGTTAGTCCAAACACTGAAAGCTAATAATTCAGCTTGTGACTCCCTGTTTGCCAACTCCATTGATAAAGCTTGGAACTTACTTCCAGCAGACATTAACCTGGAACCCTCTCTAAGCCTCTTTAAAAAAGGCCTCAAACAGTATCATAAAAGGCACTGGCTTTGTCCATGTACCAACCCCGATTAAGCCCCATAACAACTCTCTAACTCAACAGCAATGTACTAGCTTCTTGCTCACAAATGCTTGCAATGGCAATTTCTTTGTAATAAAGTGTTGCTGTAATCCACCTGTTTATTATTTTATAAACTACTACATACTGTTAAAATTGTTGATCCCTCTAGAGGGACACACCATACTTACTTGTAATATTTGCTTATTTATGTGTTGCTTGGGATGTATGTTTTTATCTGCACATTTGGAGCTTTTCTCACCTGTTAAAATTGCACATTCCCCTTGAATGCCTAATCTTTCTTACTTTGTAAAACCCTTAGCATGTATGTATGTTTTTGTCTGTATGTTTGGAGCTTTTCTTCCCGGATCTCTGCTGAAAATGGACATGCATCCATTCGGACTATCCCGGTCAACAAATGTAAAATAAAATAAAAATAAATAAATAAATATTATTCCCAATTCAATTATTGTGATGTCTAATATTTTTTATGTTTTCTTGACATAATATACCTATTCCTGAATATGTATCTTTTCCCATATTCCGGACAACAGATCCATGCCATAACATTTCTGTTTGTAACCTTTTGCAAATGAATTAAAGCAAACCATTCTAAAATGCTCTTCTTTTAATATTCTTCATGCTATTAACATTTAAGTTAAAATCTTCAGCCTTTAAATAAAATTAGTGTTATTCCTTTCTCATTCTTTACCTTTTTTATTCTCTTTCACAGTTACACTTTTTAAATTTCTTTTCCTGTCTTTCACCCTTTTCCCAATGGATTTTTCTTTCCTCTCACTATTTGCCGATTTACTTATACCTATTCACTTATATCAAGCACGTCTTTTTCCCTTTCTCTTTCACTGTCTTTTCTCTCCTTTGTTATATCTTCATTTATTTTCTTTGTACTAACCTGTTTTTCTTGTACCTTTTCTATATTTTTATCATATACTGGATCTTGTATATCTTCTTTTTCTGCAACTTCTACATTTTCGTCACAATCTACCCATATATGTCTGTTTTTTTCCCCACATTTTTTTTACATTTCATGTTACATTTTTTTTGCTTCATGTCTTGTTAAATAAATAAATATTAAATAAATGTTAAATAAAACATTTTCATTTGTGACATTCATTAATCAAGTGATAATTTTTTATACAGAAAAAAGAATGTTTTTGGCTGTCGTCTATATTTTACAAATCCCCTGTTACTTTTCGCATTAATCACATTAGGTATATGCACAACATATGTCTTTCCATTTTCAAAACCACCCTACTTTCTCATCCCCTGTCTGTAAACCTCTTTCATCATATATGTTTGCGGTGTCCATAACATCTTTGCATATAGTCTTTAAATATACTTTCAATTCCTCGTTTTCAACTTCCATTCTAAATTGTATCATAAATCTTTTTGTTTTTGTTTCTCTATGAAATGCTTGTACTACATATTCAGAACAAAGATTACAGTTCTTTTTTTTGTTCATAGCATTCTAAAAAAATCTCCATATACTGGCCTGTCTCAAAAAATATATCACAGTATGTTTCTTTATTGGTAAGAATAAAGGCTCTTACCTCCTTGGGTGAAACACCCAATGGTGCAATTACCGTGTCCCATACATCATACCTGTCAAGTCCTTTCTCTTTTTTACTGTTTACTCTTATGACAATTTTTTTCTTTAATTCCTTCAACTCTTTAATTTTTCATTCTCCCTCTTTCACTGTCTGCACGTATGAATTTTTTCTTGTCAATTCCTCAGCATCCTGTTCTTCTTGTATTTTTTCCATAATCTCACCCCATGACACTGCTATTTCACGCTCTGGTTCACACTGATTGATCATTTCTTTTAGATAAGCATTCTGCAATCCTCCAGACTGAAGGGTTGCAATAATAAATCCTTGTTAACTCTTTTCATCTCCCTCGAACATCTCCTGGAATATAGCTTCTGAATCTGGAACGACTTCAGCCACAACCTTCTGTTCCTGCATCTCGTTCATTGCTCCCATCTCCTCCAACACAAATGACCTCTCTGCTTCTTCCATATCACTTTACTGCCTGTCTTGTAAAGGCTCTGCCATCTCCATATTTGCTTTCTCCTTCTCTACACCTGTATTGTCTTCACATACACACGTCAGGCTTCCTCCTGTTTCTCTGAGCCATCTACGTACCTGGAGTGGAAGCAAGAAGTAAGACGCACCATGCACAAATGTGTCCATAAGGGAAGTCTCCAGAGTTCTGGCCAGATATCCCCTGGTCAGTATGAATACCACCTTGGGTCTTCTCTGAGAAGAAGCCATTGGCCTAGTGGGAGAAGCTGGGTCAACAAAGTGTAAATAAATAAATATGTCTGCCAACATTTTTGTTTGTTTACAGATTTGCAATTTGTGAACATCCTCTAGAACAGAAAGGATGGAGAAGAAAAGATGGCTACAGTCAATAGACTGTATGCAACAACTACACCTGGATCTCGGATAGTAGTTTTTCATGAAGATGATTCTAGACATGTGCAATACACTATTGGAAAGAATCATGAAAAGAGACTCATTTGTGGATATTGAAGAGAGCATGGAGCAGGTGGGGATGGAAGAGAGATGGAATGATAGATGTACTTAAAGGGCAGACAAAGTAAATTTATTCTGCCCTTTGGCAACCAAATCATAAAACTGATGGTACTGACACAGAGTACAGCAACCAATAGACTGTGATTTATGAATGAGTATTAAAACCAAACAGAGTAATGATATACGTTAGATGCTCCCCATAAATAAAGTCAAGCTAATATAATGCAAATGAGGATGAAAGGTGTGGAAAATATGATTGCATGCCATTTTATCAGGGGTTAATTTACCATGCTCTGACACAATTAAATGAGGATGTCAACATCCCAGTTAATTTACTTCTACAAAAAAATAAAAATATAGGGTTTTGCAGGAGATCAAGTTCCCTCTCCACCCTCACCCCCTAACTCTATGTATAATAACTCTCAGACTGGTCAACCTTGTAGGTATGGGAAAAACTCTTTTACACATCTTCCAAGTTCAGCAGTTTCAGAGTTACTATGGATGTAACAGCATTCTAGCAGTAGTTGATGTTTTGTGTGTCTCATTCATAAAAGGCATATTACCTGTACGTACATTATCACATTCATGCACAGAATTCTTAAAACGTATCGAAGGATAGGTAGATGTCTGGTATATTACATAGTATGTGGCACAAAACTGAAGTATGTGTGATTGAAAGGAAGTGAAATTGATTATGCCACAGTTAACATTGCTAAACCGATACTGACTTACTTGAGTAACATAATATGCACTGGCAAGTGCAACTCATGCCCAGTAAGGTCACTGCACAGATCAATCTCATTAGGAGTTACAGGTTCAGTGCAAGGTCAGGAGAATAGCCAAGCATATTTTTATGTACACTTTGCAAAACACCCACCGGGCAGTGTGGATGGCCTGTGCCACTAGAAAGAAAATATGCATAGCAAACTGAATCCAAGTATGATGAATATCTTAAGTACTTCAGAAGTCCTCTGCATCTAAATTACTAAATGCAGTTGTTAGCTATATGTTACAGCATAACAGAAACAACAAAATATTCTCCCATTCCACTCAGAAAAATTCAACAGTACTCAATGGCCCCACAGGAGACCAGGCCTTTATTGCTGCAAGTAGTATGCATCCATGTTAACTATATGTACAAAATGTACAAAAAGCAGGCGAGAAACATTACAATGACTTTAAGCAATTAAATAGAATGAATGCAAATAGAACGGATAGTAAAACATAAACGTTTACAAAATAAAACCGAGTATATCAGTAGATAAAAAATGTTGTAAGTCATGAGTAAAATCTTATATATAAATGCAACAATGGTTCAAAACAAAGAAAATGGAAGGAAAGCAAAAGTCAGCTGTGAGAATAAACTTTTAAAAAGTGAGGTTTAAGGAAAAAATATTTATTTAATGTTTTGGTGAAAATTATAGTTATGATTGACGTGCAGGACAGCCAAGCTAAGAAAATAAGTTTGAGAATCAACACCAGTGAAATAGGAAGAATTGTTTGGATCATGAACTGGATGTGGTAGAGGCTGAAACAAATGATTAATAGATAGGCTGATTGAGAATAAGGTTGCGAAAGATTGAGTAACAGGACATAAGATTATTGCTGTGGAGATGCTGTGAGGTGCCAGTGTATGGTTTATAGCTGGGTAGAAGCAGATACAGAAGGAATGTGATATTAAAGGAGATGAAATAAGAGGGGAAAGAAAAATCAAACTAATAAGTCTGAAGATGTTAACGAATAGGCATGTGTAAAAAAAATTAGCGGGGGATGTGAGAAGAAGAGTAGGAAGTGGTAAGGAAAGAAGAAAGGAAAGTAAGTGATTTAAGGAGAAAGGATGATAGAGACACCAGCTGTAGATATTGTATATCAGTCTAGTGTCCTTAGGTAAGTTGAGGGATATCATTGATTAGAATACACTGTGTAGATGGATCGGCATTTTGGTCCAGCCAGGAGCTGAGCAGGAACATAGCCATGAGTCACAAGATGCTGTTTTAATTGAGACTTGAAAGAAAGATTTCAGTTGGGGTATTGGTTTATGAGCAAGGGGGATGGAGTTCCAGGATTCAGAGATGTAAGAGGGATAGACAGAGTCACCAGAAGAGTTGTTTGGTTTAATTATTAGGAGTAGTTTTTTAATATAGTGAACAAAGATGCCTGTTTGGTGAATAGTGTTGAAGGCTTTGAGTCAGGCTAGGGCATTTTTCAGGCTTGTGAATATGTTTATATGTGGCAGGTGATTTGTGGTAGAATTTGTGAACATCCTCCTGAATAAGTAGGATGAAGAGGAAAAGATGGGTGCAATCTATAGACTGTATGTACCAACTATGCCTGGATCTCAGATAGCAATCTTTCATGGAGATGAAAGCAGTTAAGATAGAGTTATACAGTAAAGAAGTTCAGGCCAGTGTAGCTGCTTTATACTTGTTTGCAGGTTTATATCATGTCCATTTGTTTAACAAGAGTGTGTACCTTATTCCTCAAGCCAAACTCTTGGAAGCAGTTTATGTACTGGTCTTATTGCAGCTTTATTACTGAGAAGCTCATTTCTTAAGGCTTCCTGAGACCAAGGTTAACTGCAGTTTGTGCAGACCTGTGCAGCCACGTTACTTACTTGTATGACTAGTTACCAACATAAGTTCGCTGTAGTGCATGACAGGAATTGTCTCCTGGTTCGTTTTCATATTATCTTCAAAATCTTCACGTTAGTTTACTTGTCCATATAAGTATTTGGTCTCTCTTACTTGATGGAGCTTATTCAGCCATGCTGTCCAGTTTGCATGTTCCACTATTTTGAGTATCAAGTCCCACGTCTGTGGAACTTACTACCTCATTTCTGTTTCTTTTCTTTATTATCAGTGTTAGTTTAAGATAACGCATCTTAATAAAGACTATGATTAAAGTGTAACTTAGAATCTTAATTAATTCTGCCTTTATTATTCACTAGGAACCAATGTTTAGTCATCCCACCATAAGGTATCTGATTTTGCATCCATCAGATGAGATGTTAAATCAAAGTCCCATCTGCTTGAGCTGGTGGTAACTCAGGCAGATGTATAAATATCACCTCTGGTCTCCCCTGAAAACAGACAACTAGCTTAGTGGGACTAACCCAGTTAACAAAGGATAAATAAAATAATTAAATAATAAGCCAAAATAGAGCAGACAACATACACCAAAGACCCATAGAGAAAAAGGGGTACCTTTGCAAAGGATCAATGCCTATTATTTAGACAGTCTTGATACACATGGATTATGAAAGGGTTGAAATAATTACTGTAAAGGTAATACCATTTATCACAATCCTATAACACACATGGGCAACTGTGACCATGGTGGACTGCCAGTTGCATTTTGAAACACGTTGCTGGCAACTAATGTGTGCTTAAACATTTACAAAGACACCAGTTGATTCATTGTATTACTTCTTCCAGGTGTACATATGCATTTTTTCCTGCTGCACACTTTAAAAAATTGAAATATTTACTAAATTAGTCTGCCTTTATGAATACAGCTTTTAGAAATAATAAAACTCAAGCTATAGCAGCACATTAGTTTATGCAGAATGAAAATAAGTTCTTTAAACAGGCAAACTGATAAGCATTCAAGAAAGTATAAGCTACTTTCTCACCCTGAAAAAAACAAATAAAACAAAAGCAGCAATAATGAATTGTAGGGGTTAGTCTCTCATTGTAAATGCATACACCAATTGTTTATGTGCAGCATACATGGGCTGATATACTTCACTCCCACACAACCTCCATCCCCAACATCCCAATGGATTATCCATTTAAAGGCACACTGCATATGATTAATATTATCATTTAAAAAATGATCTACTTTTGGTCATATAATTGTCCAGTCTTTTAGGGTATCATACACTTCCAAGTCAATAACAAATATTGCTTAAACAAAATCACCTACCCGTTCCATGATACACATATACTGCCTGACTTACAAAGCCATGTCCAACTCAGAATTGATGGACATGCTCCATCTAAAGAAATCCAAGTCACTGCGAGCCACACGCACTAGTGAGCTAAACCTCACCACAACAATAAATAGAACATGCTGGAGGGATAGATTCCTGTCACAGAGACTCCCCATGCTTTGGAACAAAATTCCAAACTACATTAGGCAGAGCCCCTCACTAACACTCTTCAAGAGAAACCTTGATGAGTGGATGGGTAACAGAAAATACACCCCTGGGATCACTTCATTGGCTCTGCTTGACAGAGGATCAGTTAATTAATCAATGGAGCAGTGAAAGCCAACACACTCTGGCTAGGCTTATAAATGCCTTGGGCAGATAGCCTAGTACCTACCTATGAACCTATAACACAGGGCTATCCTATTCCCTATAAATGTTACCCTATTATTAACTCTTTGTACACAAATAACTCAAGCTGTATTTCTAGAAATCTCACAAATCACTAGATATTATGTATAATACGTCACACCTGTTTTATGAGCATAAAACACAAACATTTTCTATTAAAAGCAACTGTGGTTTATTTCAATAATTTCATATATATATATATATATATATATATATATATCATAATCTTCTTTCGGCTGTTCCCGTTAGGGGTCGCCACAGCGGATCTTCTGTTTCCATTTCTTCCTGTCCTCTGCACCATGCTCTTTCACACCAACCGCCTGCGTGTCCTCTCTCACCACATCCATAAACCTTATCTCAGGCCTTCCTCTTTTCCTCTTACCTGGCAGCTCCATCCTTAGCATCCTTTTCCCAATATGCCCAGCATCCCTCCGCACATGTCCAAACCAATGCAATCTCGCCTCTCTTGCTTTGTCTCCAAACTGTCCAACCCGAGTGACCCTCTAATATACTGATTCCTAATCCTGTCCATCCTAGTCACACCCAGTGCAAATCTTAACATCTTTAACTCTGCCACATCCAGCTCTGACTCCTGCCTTTTCGTCAATGACACCATCTCCAACCCATATAACATAGCTGGTCTAACTACCCTCTTGTAGACCTTCCCTTTCACTCTTACTGGTACCCGTCTGTCACAAATCACTCCTGACACTCTTCTCCACCCACTTCACCCTGCCTGTACTCTCTTCTTCACCTCTCTTCCACACTCACCATTACTCTGAATTGTTGATCCCAAGTACTTAAACTCATCCACCTTTACCAACTCTTCTCCCTTCATCCTCACAATTCCTGTATCCTCTCTCATTTACACACATATATTCTGTCTTAGTCCTGCTGACTTTCATTCCTATTCTCTCTAGCGCATATCTCCACCTTTCCAGGGTCTCCTTCACCTGTTCCCTACACTCACTACAGATCACAATGCCATCTGCAAATATCATAGTCCACGGGGCCTCCTGTCTGATCTCATCTGTCAATCTGTCCATCACTACTGCAAATAAGAAAGGGCTCAGAGCTGATCCTTGATGTAATCCCACCTCCACCTTAAACGTATCTGTCACTCCTACTGCAGACCTCACCACTATCACACTACCCTCGTACATATCCTGTACCACTCTTACATACTTCTCTGCCACTCCCGACTTCCTCATACAATACCACAACTCCTCTCTAGGCACCCTGTCATATGCTTTCTCTAAGTCCACAAAGACACAATGCAACTCCTTCTGACCTTCTCTGTATTTCTCCAACAACACTATCAGAGCAAATATTGCATCTGTAGTGCTCTTTCCTGGCAGGAAACCATACTGCCGATCACTAATCATCACATCCCTTCTTAACCTAACTTCCACTACTCTTTCCCATAACTTCAAGCTGTGACTGATCAGTTTTATCCCTCTGTAGTTACTGCAGCTCTGCACATCACCCTTATTCTTAAAGATAGGTACCAAAACACTTTTTCTCCACTCCTCAGGCATCCTCTGACTTTCCAAAATTTCATTAAACAATCTGGTTAAAAATTCCACTGCCATTTCACCTAAGCACCTCCATGCTTCCACTGGTATGTCATCTGGGCCAACAGCCTTTCCATTCTTCATCCTCTTTATATATATATATATATATATATATATATATATATATATATATACACATATCATAATACAGTACCAGCGGCATTCCTCCATCCATGTTCTCCTCTTTATTCAAAATATTTTTTCTTTCTTTTATTTGTTAACTGGGTAAATCTGGTAGGAACTAGCTTCTTTTCAGGAGTAACCTAGAAGTGCTTTCTGGTTAAGTGACTTATTCAGAGTGACACAGTAGGCCAATGGATGCTAATAGAATCAAACCATTGACTGACTACAGGAAGAAGCTCATTAACAGCTCCTAACCATAATCCTTTGCACTAAACTGACAGGAATCTAAGATACAGAAGCTAATAGCAACCATGTAATTACACAGACTCCACAAAAAAGTATTAAGACCTCAAAGGATCTGATGACAATCGACATAAATGTAAGAAGTATATGCAAGAAGATAGCAGAGTTGCAAATTTCATCCTACCACCTCACTCCCAATATGCTATCAGTCTTACAAATATGGCTAAAGCACTATGCCCAGGATAAAGAATTTGGAGCATGCATCTATGTATCAAGTGCAGAGCTGGTTGGGACCTAGTCATTTGAAACTAACCAGTCAAGCCCTGATTTAATGAAACAAAATCTAAAACAATAAAAAAATCCAAGCCTTTAAAGAGACAAGCCCACTATATACACGTACACTTGTAGCTCTAAATATACTATATCCATGATTTCATAATAATAAAAAGAAAAGAAAACTTCCTTACCCTACTGTAGTATGATCCTACCTCTTTATAGGACAGGCCAGAAAAACACAACATTTTTGCAGTGGACAATTTCCCCATCACTGCCTGTATGGGAGCTTTACCCATGCACCCCCATGCCTCTAAATGTTTAAATTCTGAGATCACACAACAGTGGGGAAAATGGAAATAGTTTCTTCTACCCACTTAAGTTTGATTTTATTTTATTTTCTAAACTTGTTTTTAGTAACAGTGATCTGATGCAATGGGATATCTGATCACTTCTAAAAATCGTCACCAAAGTAACCTTTTTTATTTTATTTTTATTTGTATTTGTTTTCTGGGGTAGAGCACTGATCTCTATGGATCTTTTTCAGACTCAGCCTAGGAGTGGTGTCTGGTTAAGTGTCTTGCTCAGAGTCACTCAGTTAGGCAATGGAGGCTTGAGGCCCATAATTTGCCACACCTGTTTATATCACTCATAAAAAAGCTCAAAAGGGTTGCTATAAGTAAATAATATGCCAAGTTCAAGCTTTCATTCTAAGTGACTATCTCCCATGTCAGAAGGAGAGTCTGATTTAATCTTAGTTAGATTCAGAAATAAAAAAAAGTTGGATATGATTATATGAAACAAAATTGTGCATCAAAACTTCTACCAGATATACTCAATTGGCTCTTAAAAAGAGTTCAAGAGGACATGTCATTCTTGATATTTTAACTTTCTGTGGAGCTAAAAATTGAGAGATGATCTTGGCAATTACATATAGTCCCTTGGACTTGCTCATCTATTAACAATTCCAACACAGGAATGCCCAGTCCTAAGCATATCTAAACAATCCTACCTTGGTTTGTGATTTACTGTGGAGTTGACTGGTAAGAGAAGGTTTATTTGAATTTATATTGTATTTGTTATCACTCTTTGTTTGTAGGTAGGAAGGGATAGCTTGTTAACAAGACTTACTTTGATTCATATTTTGCTGTTTTACCTTTAATTTCACTGTTGGTTGTTAGAAAGGGAGACGTTTTAGACAGTCAAGCTCTAACCACCCCAAGGGGCTTAGACAGCTATAAATTTACATAGAGCACAGAGAGAAAAATCCTGAGCATATCTAAACAATCCTACCTTGGTTTGTGATTTATTGATCTTTACTGTTAAAAAGAAGTGCGAGTGATAGTGAGCAAAGAAAAGGAATTACAACTTTGTCTGGCTTGCAGAATTTGTATGATCAGAACAACTTTATTGTTCTTAATTTATTATTTAATTGTATATTGCAGCTGTGATCTGGTGTTCTGGTATTAATCTTGGTGGCTTTGGAATTACCTGCCTCTCCTGTTAATATGTGCTTGAACACTCCTCCTGGGTCTATTTCGTTTGCTCACTCAACCGAGTACGGTGAGATCATATTTAACTTCAGACACTCCTACCAGTCCTATCTGTCCAGATCTATCCCAGCTCTGTTCCAGTCTAGTGTCACTAGCTCATTCTACCTAATACAGAGAGAACATTTGTGAAGGGCAGGCCACTTAGGTCCTTAATTTTGAATTATCTTCTGTTTCTCCTTTCTCCCTTTCCACTTTACAAAAAAAAATTCAAAGCTTGTTGCCTGCCTTTCCTGTAACTAATCTAGTCCAGATACAGATTTGCTGTAACCAGGACTGTTTGTAAACTTCTGAGCCCCTAAAGCCTTTCTGTGTTGGAAAGAGGTCTTCTAGCTTATCAGTGGGACTGGTAAGCACTAGTTAGCCTATCTACCACAAGAGTGATTTCTGGCCCAGAAATTGTAGTTTATTGGCCGTTTGGGCAGTTTTTCCATCTCTTTCAACTTTCTGGTTTAAAAGCCTGCATTTGCGCTTGTTCCCACCTTTCCTGTAACTAGTCTAGTCCAGATACAGATTTGCTGTATCCAGGACTGTTTGTAAGCTTCTGAGCCCCCAAGCCTTTCTGTGTTGGAGGGAAGCCTTCTAGCTTATCAGTGGGAGTGGTAAACACTAGATAGCCTATCTATGACGAGTGGTTTCTGGCCCAGAAATTGTAGTTTATTGGCTGTTTGGGCAGTTTTTCCATCTCTTTCAACCTTCTGGTTTAAAAGCCTGCATTTGTGCTTGTTTCCCACCTTTCTTGTAACTAGTCTAGTCCAGATACAGATTTGCTGTATCCAGGACTGTTTGTAAGCTTCTGAGCCCCCAAACCTTTCTGTGTTGGAGAGAAGCCTTCTAGCTTATCAGTGGGAGTGGTAAGCACTAGGTAGCCTATATACGACAAGAGTGGTTTCTGGCCCAGAAATTGTAGTTTATTGGCTGTTTGGGCAGTTTTTCCATCTCTTTCAACCTTCTGGTTTAAAACCCTGCATTTGCACTTGTTTCCCACCTTTCCTGTAACTAGTCTAGTCCAGATACAGATTTGCTGTATCCAGCACTGTTTGTAAGCTTCTGAGCCCCCCCCCTAAGCCTTTCTATATTTAAGGGAAGCATTCTAGCTTATCAGTGGGAGTGGTAAGCACTAGGTAGCCTATCTATCACAAAATCCAGGCACTGATTCTTAGTTTTAGCACTTGAATTTGCTTATTCGTGCTCAGCACTTGTTCAGAACTTGTTGTTAGCATTAAATAAACTACAAATTACTACAGCACTCAACCTTCCTGTTTACCTAGAGGAAAACAGTTTTTGTACTTACTTTCCTCATTTGCTTAGAGAAAAATAACTCTTATACTCACTTTCCTCACTTGTCTAGAGGAAAGTAGTTTTTTATTCAGGCATGTCCAAGGGTCAGCTCCCAGTGTTCTCTCCTGTCTATCTGATGAATCTGGGCATCTTAGGGTAATGTAGCAATTGCCTCATGTACACAGACAACCCTCTCCTCCTACCACCCAAAACCACAATCTGTGAGAGATGCAGTTATCTAGTCAAACTGGAGGTAAAGCTCTCTCAAGCCAAGACTGACCTTGACAGTCAAGAGGAGAAGGTAAACACTTGCACAACACTACACTCATCACATAGTCTCATTAAACCTACACCACCAAAATCCACACATAGAAACACAAAAACATTCGTGGTGGCTCTCAATAATAATCTGCTCAAGCAACAGAGACCTCCAAAGCAGAATTGCAAGCAACCTCCAGACCCCCAACACAACCCAAATGACACACAGCCCACAGACTCAGTGTGCCAGTAAACCACAGCCCATAAGGCAATACAATGTACCCAACACACTAGTCATAGGAGACTCTATAGACAGGGACACTGATGTCCCACTCACCAGGCTAAACAAGAAGAAGGTTACTGTCAGCTGCCTGTTGGGTGCCAGGATCCGCCACATAGCCCACGCACTCAGGTCACTCCACAACAAGTACAAATATGACTCTGTCATTGTCCATGTTGGTGTGAATGACCTGAGATGTACCTCCCTGGACTACATGAAAAGAGACATGGAAGAGCTCTCTGACATTGTAGCCTAGGCAGGTATGAACTTAGCCCTGACTAGCATCCTGCCATCACCCAGAAAGATACCGCAGTACAAGGACAAAATGATTGACTTCAACAATTGGCTAAGCTTCTAGTGTCATTCTAAGGGAATCCAGTATCTGTCTGCCTGAGACGACATGGTCGACAGACCACAATGCTTTGCCAGAGATGGCCTTCACTTGTCACCCCTTGGATTCCGGATACTGGCTAAGGGTCTTGCCGCCCCTATAGTGCCTTTTTAGGCAAGGTACAAATGACAAATTCACCACCATAACAGGAACAGGCAAGCAAAAACTGAGGCTAATGCTACTCAATACTAGAAGTCTAAATCTCAAAATGCACTCACTTGAGGCACTCCTTAAAAATGGAGAACATCGATATCTGTGCAGTGACTGAGATCTGGTTCAAGGCTCTAGAGAGCACCCCTGCATTACTAGGCTATAACTCATACCACACTTTTCGGCCATCTAACCTGGACCAGAACACCAAAGGCAGAGGTGTGTCCATATTCATTAAGGATATCCACACCTCCAGGCTAGTTGCTCAGCATAATGCATCTGAGGTTATACAAGTGCAAAACTGCAATCCAGATTGTAGCTTGCCACAGATCCCTCACCATGCCCCAGGATTTTCACTCCTCTTTTCTTGATATACTAGAAAATATTAAGTTTCAACCAAACACCCTAATAATGGGAGATTTCAACTACTGCACCATTAACTGGGATAACTACTCATGTACCAACTCCTTCACTCAACACTTTCTGGAATTCATAAATTCCAATGCCCTGGATCAACTTATCCACACTCCCACCAGGGGCAACAATATCCTAGACCAAGTCATTACCAACATAAGTGATCGGTGTTCCTCACCTAAAGTCAACTCCTCGTTGGTCCGATCCGACCATAAGCTAATCACTCTAGATATCCACATCCTGCCCCCACCCACCATTAAGGAAATCATGGTAAAAAATGTCTCCAAATCCAACTTCATGCTTCTTAAGACAGAAGTGGTGAACTTCATGACACCTATGCAGATGGACAATTCAGTTACAACTGCTGAATCCTACACAAATGCTCTCTGTAAGCACTTACACGAGTGCATGGATCGTGCTATCCCAAACAGAACCAAGAATCTATCCTCCAAAAAAAGGAAGCCAATCTGGTGGTCCCATGCCATAAGCAAATTCTACAACAGAAAGAAGAAACTGTTGCAAAAGAGAGTAAAATCCCATGAGTGGAGGAGCTCCCTGGTCAGCCTCAGTAAGAAGCTGAGATCCCTTATAAGATCCTCCAAAGCTAGCTATGAAAACAAAATCACCACTGATTCTAAGGGGAACCAAAAAGCATTCTATAGCTATGTCAAGAATCTCAATGGCAACACCCAGATCTGCTCTGAGTTACAGCACAAGGGCATGAAAATTACAGAACCAACTGATATTGCCAACATCCTGGCAGATAGGTTTAGTGCTAAGTTTACCCCCCCTCTTGACCCCTAAAGGGCCCATATCTATACAGGAAGAATGCAGAATCCCTGTAATTATATCTATGCAAATAAAAGCTGCACTCTCTAAAACCAAAAACACAGCATCCATGGGACCAGACAACATCCCAGGCTGCATTTTACATGAAATTAAGAATAAAATGGCTCCCCACCTAAGCACCATGTTCAATCATAGTCTCACGTTAGGCTTTGTGCCCACTGAATGGTGCACAGCAACAGTTATCCCACTCCACAAAGGGGGAGCCACCACTGATCCTGGGAACTATCGCCCTATTAGCCTGATGAGCCTGCTCTGCAAGGCCATGGAACATATCATCATGGAACTCATAAACAAAGATATTGGTAACCTCCAAACTCTGGACCCCACCCAGTTCGGGTTTGTGAAAGGCAGATCATACCTTCTGAACCTGATCGACTTCTTTGAGGCAGTCACCAAAGCCGTAGGTGAGGGTAAGGTGGTTCACATAGCCTATCTTGACCTCCCCACGACTTTCAACACCATCCCTATTCTGGAATTATAGCTAAACTCACTAAACTAGGTATAAATCCCTATGTCACAAGATGGGTTGCCAAATGGCTCACTGACAGAACCCACACTGTAAAAGTTGCAGACTCCAAATCTGACTTGACCAGTGACAAGTGGAGTACCACAGGGTTCAGTCCTGGGTCCTCTCCTATTTGGTATCTACTTTTCTGAAGTACAGGCTAACACAGAAGGTCTTTGGCTAACAAAGTTAACAGATGACTGCAAACCTGAGCCATAATTGAAACTCCTAATGATGTAAACATCCTACAAAAGGGTCTCACTGAGGCAGATGCCTGGTGTCAGAGGCATGGCTGCAAGCTCAATGCCAAAAAGTGAATTGTCACCCCCTTTGGTAAAAACTCTGTACCCATGAACTACCACATAAACGGCATTCTACTTAAAGCCGAATGTGTGATAAGAGACCTTGGGACCCAGGTGGGCAGTAGTCTCTCCTTTGCTAATCACATCGCCACAGTAGTTAGGAAATCCTATGTGGCACACCTCATCACAAAAGGGTTCTCATCCAGGAAAAAAGAGGTCATTGTTCCCCTCTACTCGGCACTCATTAGACCTATTATAGAGTACAACTCCCCTTTTGGAATGTACCTCACAAGACATCTGCAGCAGCTGGAAAGGTCACAGAAGTACCTCACAAAGAGGATTACTGGCCTCAAACAGATGCCCTACACTGGCCATCTCAAAAAACTCCAGTTTTACTCTGTAGCATATTGCCTACTCTGAGGAGATCTCTGCCTAACATATAAAGTTATGTTAAACCCAGAGCTGTTGGACATGATGCACCTAAAGAAATCCCAATCCCTCTGAGCTACATGCTCTAGGGACCTAAACCTTGTCACCACAATAAACAGGACATGCTGCAGGGATAGTTTCCTGTCCCAGAGACTTCATATACTTTGGAACAAGCTACCCATCTATGTCAAGCAAAGTTCCTCATTAGCACTCTTCAAGAAAAATATTGATGAGTAGATGGGATATAGGAAATACACCCTGTGGATCACTTCTGTGGCTCTGCTTGACATGGGCACAGGAAATTAACTTTCTTGGGTGGCGTAAGCCAGGGAACCTTGTTGGCTAGTCTTACTTAGGCTCTTGGGCCAATAGCCTAGTACCTACCTATGAACCTATGATTTTTTTTGTCATAGAAGTTGATTTAAATTCTCTTTGTGTGGTTACTGTTTTTGAATATTCTTTTCTTTTAGAATATTGTATTCATTTGAAGCTGAATATGGAGTCTTTAAATGGTTATGCAATTAATTATTTCCTAATGCACAAATATCTTGTACAGTGTAATAAATTCTTTATTTAAAGGTAACAGCTGATAACACTTGTGATCTCTGTTCCTTGTGTCAGAAGCTGAATGATTTGCTTACCATTGAAGTAAATCTAGACTTGATGATGATTGCACTTGTGCACATGGCATGGCTTGGAGAACTGTTGTTTCATATATTAATGGCTATATTCAGCTATCTGTGGATTCAGTTTGTTTAGAAGGAAACAAAAATGAAGTAAAGGAAGAAGTTCTCAACAAATAACAAGGAAGAAAAAGAAACTAAATAATGACTGCAAAGGAAAGAGAATACGTACTAAAAAGGCCGCTGCTTTGTTATGTAACACACAGATTACAGGGAATTATGATATTTTTCTATCAGAAAACCTTCAGTCTACAGAAGGCATCAAAGGTAGAAAAAAAAGAGGCAAGGGGCAGGTGAAAAGTAAAAATTCAAAACTGAACATGGAAGGATTGAAGAACATTACTGTAAGCAAAAAGGAGAGAAAGACAGATGTTGTCTACATGGCTCAAGCTGTGGATTTACAATACCAGCTGGATGAGCATTTAATACACACAATGAAAATAGTGGCATTAATAAGACTAATGGTGATGAAGATCTATCCTTCATAACAAGTGACAGAGCAGATATTACTGTATTAGAAGCTGAAGATTCGTCAGAGCTGGACAGCAAAGATATTCTTGTAATTGGAGATTCAGTTATTAGAGGAACTGATACTTTTATCTGCAGAGAAGATAATGAACATGGGATAGTGTTTTGCTTGCCAGGAGAAAAAAATAGAAGATGTGAGACAAGCTTTGGAATGCCTTAATGTAAGGAAGTGCAGATCTGTTTTTATTCATGCCAGTACAAATGATCTCATTTGCAAGGATTCTCTGACTGTTAGTAGGGAACTGACAGCACTCTTAGTATAGCTTGTACTGGTGTTAGGACGTATTTTTCACAAATCACCTATAGAAAGGATAATCAGGTCACCATGAATGAAAAGATTTTTTGGGTAAATACCTACATGGATAAAATGTCCTGTTTTAAAAAATGGAAATGTGTAGAGCATCCAAGCCTAGTTTTGGGAACACATGTTCAGGGAGGATGGCATGCATTTGTCAAGATCAGGGAAAATAATTTTTGCAGTAGATATTTTGCAATATTTGACAAACACTAGGCAGGATTTTTGCCAGGTCAAAAATGTAACAGTTCACAGATAGCAACATTTGATGCATCTCTGATGGTCGCTAATGCTAGGAGCATTTATAATAAAAGTTTTTTTTTATTGGAAAATTTACTACGTTCCCACAAGATTGGTGTTGTTATTGTTTGTGAAGCATGGTTACAGAACAATGACTGGAAACCAGTTCTGTCAGGGTATAAATGTTCTTACTGTAACAGACATTCTAACAAAAAGTCAGGTGGAAGTGTTATGATAGGGATTAAATAAAATTACCTATGATTATTACATGTTCATTGATAACACCAGTACTGTGACTGTGTAACTGTGACAATAAAGACAACCCTGCACATATAACAATTGTTGGTGTATACAGACCACTAAATTCAAGTGCAGATGACCTAGAGGAATTCATAAGTTTTTTGCATGAAACACAGGAGGGAAGAATACTATTAGCTTGGGACTTAAATTTACCAGAAACAGACTAGAATAATATTGATTCAACAATGTTAGCAAGGAAATTATTCACAATGTATATTCAGGAACAACAATTGCTTCAGATTGTAAAAAAAACCTAACGGGATAGAACATACTAGACATTGTGTTCCTAAAGAAATTGCTGTTACTTCAAGTCAAGTTTTACCACTATTGGTGTGCAGTGATCATTGGGTTATAAAACTTAATTGTTGCTAGATAATTCTGCCAAACTGAAATCTAAACCATTGCACAGAAGGTTAATTACAGATTATATGGAAGCAAAACAGTCACTACGTAAAACTAACTGGAGTGAGGTGTTCAGTGGAAAAACTGCCGATGGAATGTGGAAAGTTTTGAAAGAGAAATTGTTTGAGTGCAAAAAAAATCAAAAAAAATGTTTAACATCGGGATCTAGGCACGCAACATCAGGGGGATATATTTCCATAAGAACAAGATATCTGATTAAGATGAGAGATAAAAATATAACAAATGGAAGAGAGGTCGAACTACAACTTTGAAAACTGAAATAAACAAACTGGACAAACAGATTAAGCATAGTGTGAGACAACATCAAGAACAATGTGAAGGAATTTTATATAAAGATATTGAGCATAACAGGAAACCTTTTTATAGATACATAAGATGTGGAAGGGGCAAAGACACACAAATTAATAAACTGTATGCAGATTCTAAAATTTATTTTCCGACACAACAGAGTATAGATATATTTATAAAATCTTATGCAAAACAGTTTGGTTCCACAAAAGGGGTAATAAGTTGTCCTAGTGACATCCAGGTAACCCCAGATACTGGAATCAAATTAGATTATATTGAAAAAGAACTGTGCAAACTGGATCCAAACAAAGCACAGGAAGCAGACAGAATTAGTAACGATCTGAGAACACTTCAGCAAGAACTTATGGTGCCATTATATGTATTATTCACTAGGTCATATAAATATGGGGAGATTCCTCAAGATTGGAGACATGTGCTTATTAAACCTGTCTTTAAGGGAAAAGGAAGCAGGGCAAACCCAGAGTCTTATAGACCCCTAAGTCTACGTTCATGTTGTGGAAAAATAATGGAAAAGGTAATACTGGATAAGTTATTGTCAGAACTGGATAGGTTGGGACTTGAAACCATATATCAGCATGCTTATGTTGAAAACAGATCTATTACCACCCACAACATGATGTTCTATAACAATATAATAACACCTTTGAATGAAAAATTGTGCTGTGATGTAATTTATATAAACTTAACTTTAGCATTTGACAGGGTCATACACAAAACATTGATCAATAAATTAGTACAACTAGGTATTGATGTACTCTTGATAAAATGGATAGCTGCATGGCTTACAAATAGGACATGGCAAGTATCATACAGCAACTGGACAGGTGAAATCCTAGGTTACAGTTAGGGTGTCCCACAGGGCTCTGTCCTAGGCCCTTACTTCTTTAGATTGTATTGTTCAGACGTAACTTTTTCATTTGAGGTGTTCTACTGTCTAAATGCAGATGACCTGAAATTGGGTAAACTGATTACATGTGGTACAGATAAGACATGTCTGCAAAATAACTTGATGGAATTGACCATTTAGGCACTGGAGAATAATATGCTGATAAATGCATCAAAAACTAAGCCTATGCGATTTGGGAGACATAAATTGGAAGGTAAATATTTAATACAGCACACAGTGATTGAAACTGTAGACTCATTTAAGGACCTGGGTATATGGGTAGATTCTGCTAAGAGTTTTTTCTAATCATATCAACCAATTGGTTAATGATAGTTATAGATCTATAGGTTGTATAAAAAGATTTATAAAGTCTAGGAAATCAAAAGCAATGAAGTCATTATTTGTTAGTTACATTAGACCCAAACTTGAGTATGGAATAACAATATGGAAACCCTATAAGAAAACAAGCATGAATAAACTGGAAAGAGTACAATGGGAATATACCAAGGGGGTATCCATGGATGTGAAAATATAAGTAATTATTAAAGACTAAAATATCTGAACGTGTACAGTGTATCTTACAGATAACTAAGAGGAGATCTTATTCAGGTATATAGGGCATGTAGTGACAACTATCTCTGAGAATATTTGGGGTTAGCAAAAAAGTACTAGAGAATCATCAGACAACCTATGTAGGAGATTCTATAGGCATGAGAAGTGTACTAATTGGTTCTCTGATAGAGCAGCTGATGCATGGAACAGACCACCAAATTACATTAAAGCAAGTACTAGTTTAGATATTTTTAAGAACAGCCTGGACACTTATTATGGGAACAAGTGTTATGGTATACTGGCAAGCTAGAAGGGCTTTTAATGCCTGTGATTGAAATATTTGTATATATGTATGTATGTAAGAGTACACCAAATAAAATATAAAATTGGATACTTACGAAAGAGCCACAGAACAATGTATAAGCATAACTATCACAAATCACCTTAGTGACCACAATCCAGTTTTCACTACAGGGAAAATCAAATCAGCCTTTGCAAAACAATGGCCATAACACAAAGAAATTAGAGTAAAATACAGTTAAATTAATTGGACATAAATGTACATACAGCAGCACAAACTGCCTACACCTAGCTATCAGCAATGATATAGGTCTTCAAATATTTAATAGCACTCTTCTATCTTCACGGGAAAAAAAACTTGTATCAAATCATTTCTGTCGGAATTAGACATTTCTTGATACCCTGGATAGACAGCAACACATGGGGATATACAGCAAGAAACCAAACCTATTAACTGTCCAGATTTTCACATAATGTTTAGATTTTGCCTCATAAAATAATTTTGGATTGAAGTCACTAAAGAATGGCATACATTTGAGTTTCAGACTTCTTATCATTCAGAAAATGCATACTGATGCAAAATCCGAATCCAGATGGAATAATGATAAGTCTGCAAGCAAAGGAAAGTAGTATAACTGAAATTAAATTCATCTTCAAATCTTGGTGAGTACCTTCACAAAGTGGATCCTGTTTTTCACAAAATCTCACCAAGACAACACTGATACATAGACTGTATTTATATAGCATATATCATGGACAGAAGTATGTTAAAAATTAAAAAAATAGCTGGGTGCACAAGACCCAGGATAAAAAGTGCCTAATCCTGGTAGGTGCACTGGTGCCAGGACTGGAAGAAATGACAGTGTAGAATTTTCAAAATATGGAAACATCCCTACAATGGGGCCAGGCCAGGTCCAGGGGGAGGATGGTCCCTTTGTTATAGAAGGAAGTAGCAGTCCACAAAAATCACAAAAACTGAAAGGCCAAAGAATAGCCATAAAGATGATAAAGTGAACTATTGAGGATAAGAAAGAAATTATGTATTGTTACTATTATGCAAAAAGCCCAGAATTTCCAGACACAAGATATACAAAAAGATTAAGAGAGAAATTAGAGGAAAGAAAAATACTTCCACAAGAAAAGCTGTCAGAAGCTTCAAATAAAAATTTGTGGTCATTAATACAGCAGATTTGTGAGCAACAGTATACAGACCAAGAAACTTTGATCTGTTTGGAAAAAGAGGCATCAGAGGAAGTGCAAAAATATAAACAGCAAAACCTAGAGATTTTTGAAAAGTATAAAAAAGAAATATGGACATGGGAAAGAAAGATATTTGATATGCTGCAATATTTATGTAAAGGCAAAAGCCAAATTAATCAACATAAAGAAGACATCCCCAAAGATATTCAAAGAGAAATATAGTCAAAGGCATCCAGACATAGAAAATTTCACAATAAAAAATAATATCACAAAGAGGGAATGTAGAAAAGAAGATTAGTAAAGTAGAAGTTAAAAAAAATAAAGTTATGGAGTGCCTGCCGAAGTGAAGGATTTGGTGTAGAAGGTCTAACATAGGTTACATCACGGCATGAAGGAATGAGTCCCCATAGTAAGGAAAACAGTTAGATCAGGAGATATCTGAAGAAGAAATATGGCCACGTAAAAGAAAGAGATTTAATATGGTGGAATATGCAAAGGAGAAAGCAAAACTAATTAACAAAAAAGAGCATCAGCAAAGATATTTGAAGAGAAATACAGGCAAAGGAATCCAGACATGGAAAACTTTACAATACAAAAAAATAAGAAGACAAAGAGGAAAGTAGAAAAGGAGATTAGTAATGGAGAAGTTAAAGAAATAGCAACTGAGATTATGGAGTACCTGTGAAGTAAAGGTTTTAGTGTAGAAAATCTAATTCAGAAAGCACCACAACAGGCTAGAGTAATGGACCTCCAAATTAAGGGGAAACCAGTGGAAGGGGAAGCAATTGGTCAGGTGCCATATGAAGATATTTTGGAGCCTTCCACCAGAAACCAGTATAGACATTACTTGAAGCTGGACAGCAAGAGAAGGAACAAGAAACTTTGGAAACTCTGATGCAGTCAGTGTTGAGGAGAGATAGGCTAGTGAGTTCCCATATGACAGAGCAATGGATGGCACATGATGAAATTGAAGAGAATGTGCCACAGGAAAATGCTATAGAACTTTCTATGGAATGCCCACAGCAAAAGGAAAACAAGAAAATGTGCCCTCAGTCTAAAAGAAAACAAGCTAAGAGAAGAGTTGCTTGATTTAATAGAGATAGATAGATGTATTAAGATCAACGAAAGAAACAGACTGCAGATGGTCAATAAAAAACAAAGTCAGAAGTTTGATAAAACAAATGAACACAGTAATTAGGACTGTCCATAGAGATCCATGTGATATAACAGAAGTAAACAGGATATATTACTGTGCTGCTAAATTAATAACTGATAAAATTCTACCACAAGAACACAGGGTAGTAAGGGAAAGGAAGGGAGAAATCGAATACCATCATGGACATATTGAATAGAGAAAACTATAATGCAATTAAGTCAAGAAGTGTCACTGTTAAAAGTGTATAGAAGAGGAAACAGATAAATAAAAATACTTAGAAAGATAGACGTGATAAAAGCAATGTGCAGTATTAGAACAGACCAAGATCTATCACGCACTATCACAAATAAACTAAAAATCTCAGCACAGGCGGAAAAACCTAGAAGATACATAGATAAATATAAAGGAAAGGTACAACATAAGCAATTTATTGATGACCCAAAAAAAGTTTTATAGAGAATTGGGAAACAAGATAAAAGGAATTGAAAGACCACCAAAATAAGAAGAAATAGATACATTTTGGAGAAGTATCTATGAAGATCCTGTGGAACATAACAAAAATGCTAAATGGATAGAAGAAGGAAAAGAAAGAGTAAGAAAATGGGATGAAAAAACAGCCAGAGAGATTGAGACAAAGTTAAGAAAAGCCACTGATTAGAAAACGCCAGGCCCAGGTGCAGTACCTAACTTCTGATTAAAAGCATTAAACTCTTTGCATGAAGATTTAGCCATGAGTAAGAACTATTTATATGCGCACACCTAACAGGCACTATCCTGGTTAACAACAGGAAAAACAATGCTCCTACTTAAGAGTGAACCTGCAAGATACCATAAAAATTATAGACTAATAACTGGAATTGATGCTGACAGAGTTTATAATCATTTAGAAGAAAACTCAATTATGACAATAGAACAAAATTGCAATAAAAGAAAGCCATATAGAACAAAGGATCATTTGTTGTTAAATAAAATCATAGTGGAGAACTGTAGAAAGGGGAAGAATTTAAGTATGGCATGGGCTGATGACAAAAAAAGCATTTAATAGTATCCCACATTTATGGATAAAAGAGTGCTTAAAAATGTATAAGATACACCCTACACTGATTGACTACATTACATTGACCATGAAACAATAGCAGACCACGTTGCAATTAAGCCATGATAAAGGACAAATTATTATTCCAGGGATAACAATTCAAATGGGTTTATTCTAGGGTGACTCTCTGTCACCACTACTATTCTGCCTTGCTCTTAACCCATTAAGCTCTCTACTTAACATCTTAAGCCATGGCTATAATTTGGCTCCTAGAAAACAACAAAGTGTAAAGATGTCTCCTCTTCTCTTTGTCAATGATTTAAAACTGTATAGCTAATCAGACAAGGAACTGAAAGCACAACTGCAAGTTGTGAAAACTTTTTCAGATGATATTAAGAATGTCACTTGGTCTTGATAAATGTGCAAAAGCAACCTTTAAAGCATGAAAACTGCAGCATCAAGAAAACATCAGTTTGGGACAAGAATGTGATATAAAAGAACTTGAGCAAGAGGGAGTATATAAATATTTGGGAATTGATGAAGGATCAACAATAAAACATGAACAAATATGAATAAAACTTAGTAAGGAATACTTTACTAGACTTAAATTAATCCTGAAAACAGCGTTGACATCTAGGAACAAAATCCAAGCAATAAACCAATTTATTCTTCCTGTCCTAACTTACAGTTTTGGAGTGATTGACTGGCCCCAAAACATATTGGATAAATTAGATAGGAAAACAAGAAGGATGCTTCATGCTCACCAAATGATTTATAAAAATCAGTGTATACCAAGATTACATATTCCCCGTTCCGAGGGAGGGATGAGCCTCCTTGAAAATTATTACACATATAGGGCTGCAATCATGGGACTCCACAAATATCTGCTGACCCCACAAGATCCAAATGTAGTGATAGTTTTGAAACATGAGGATAATAAATCTAAGATGACTTCTCTGCTTAGTCTAGCAGAAGCATATCGACGTCAAGCAGGAATGGGAATCAAACTACAAGTCGATAAAAATCAGGCAGCAACTGAATGTGCCAAAAAACAAAAGAAAAAATATAAAGTGAAGGACCAGATGAGAAGGCAAGAAATGTGGAAAAAGCATAAATATAGTTGCAAGTATAGAAAATTCTGGAAGAACTTCATGTTGATCAGGAACAAATGTAGGAATGGTTAAGGAGAGGTGAATTCAAACCAAGAGATGAAAGGTTAATATTGGTGGCACAAGGTAGTGGGCTATGTACATGCTGGTTTACAAAGTCCATTAAACATGTGGGAGAAACAGACAAATGTAGGTTTCGTAAAACTGAATTGGAAACAGTCATGCACCTCGTTGCTGGTTGTGACATACTAATGGCAGAAGGACTGTATACTGAAAGGCATAATAATGTGGCAAGACTGTTGCACTGGGGATTGTGCAAACATTATGGTATTGAAGTGGCTGTAAAACACTGGAAACATGAGCCACAAAGCATCACTGAAAATTATGAAGTCTACATTACATGGGATCACCCATTACCAACAGTTCAAAAGGTAGATGCTAGAAAAACGGATATAGTTGTCCAGGAAAAGATGATATTGATCTTTGAAATCGCCACACCCACTGACTATAGTGTCTTGCATACAGGGAGACACAAAGTAATAAAATATCATGATTTGCAGGCAGAAATGAGAGCAATGGGGAAGAAAGATACCCAGACACTTCCAATAGTGGTAGGAGCAACAGGTCTTATAAAAAGAATCTACAATCATATTTCGACATGTTACCAGTACATGTAACTCCATACTAATTGCAGGAGTCATTACTGGGATATTGCCGGTGCTGCAAAGAGCACTTCTGGCTGACATCATAGATTGAAACAATACTAATTTCATGAACTTTAATTGTACTTTGACTTAGGAATGGGGTCCATGCCTGTCATGGTATTAGAAACCCAAAAGACTTGGAGAAATAAAAAAAAATGCAAAACCCATTACTCTAGAAGCCTTCTATGTGTATAAAAGCAATACTTAAAAGCTGTCCCTAATTTTTGGCCTTTATCCCCCCATTGTTTTTGGCTTTGTTCAGAATTCTTGTGCTTAGAGGTTGAGAGGTATGCATGAAACTCAGCTTGGAAGACCTTTAAAAGCCAAGGAG